>NW_027152197.1:5093-80694 GCF_004359215.1 Bremia lactucae | reverse complement strand
ACAAGAGAGGGCCCGCGAAACGTAGCGGTTCGCTCCTGTTAAGAGGCCTTGGTTTCCCTCTAAGGAACATATTTTGTTGGTCTGATATGACCAACGCTCAATATCATATTCCGGTATTCGACTCATTATAATCGAATTTAACTTCGGATGCGCTACCAGATCAAGTGTAGAAACGCCTACACTCGATCTTTTAAGCAGTCCCCCGGCACCACACCGCATTGCTCCACGGCTTTAATTCAAAAAAATGAACAAATTTGAATCTTAAATTTCTTAAACCTTGGGGCATCACAGGCCACTCCCAAAGCATACCGCGCTTGGGGTGCTTACAGCTGTTTTGGCTCTATCGGACTCTCTACGCAAAAAAATTGAACACGGCTAAGTGGTGCTGCAATACTGCTCGACAAACGAGATATCGAGGCCACGAAGATATTATGTAGCGGAGCTACCTCGCTCCTAAAGTCAGAGGGAGATTTTCAGACTCAGAGAGTCACTTAGTTCTATTGAACTAATGGGCTTAAGAAATCAGGCAGTCGTACAAGCTATTAAAGCTTAAGGAATCCTAGTTGAAGGGATTCAGGGGTTCGTAGAACCAAGTGGCAACTAGTGCCCAAGAGGGTATACCTTAGAAAGGCTTCTATCTTACAGATCAATGCGCAAGCCTTAGGCAGGCACTTAACGCTTTAAGATCTAAAGGGGAACTGAACTTTATTTAATTATTAAATCTAAAAACCTATCCTAGCTAATTAGAAAAGATTTTGGCCGCCAGATTTATATGTGGCGGTGACCACATTTTTTACCATAATAAATGGGATTTAAGTAACTAACTATTTTAAAATTAGATCAAAGGGTATGTTACCCATAAAGTAAATGTACCACAACAACGGTTCTCCAACCGATGTGTGCCCCATTACACCCTCCCCCATCAGACTGTTGACACCGAGTAACAACATTCGCTTCATTTCCTCTTTGAGGTTGGAACCTAAACAGCTAACCGTTTGGTTGTGTTTTTCACTACTTTGTCTAATGACAATCAAGCGTGAGTCACAGACTCTGAGCACCTTTCTCAACGATGAGGGAATGGTGGACTTTAAAAGTCACTCTCAATCAGAGGAGGAGGAAAAAGAGCGGCGTTCGCTCACGCCTACTCCTCCGGACGAAATTCGGCGAGCCCCAATCCGTTCCCATATTGTGGTGCCGCTGATGTCTTAACTGCATTGAGCAGGACACCGGACCCTGAGTCCAACATCATTACGAATCAGCTCGATGAAGAGCAAGAGCAGATAATCCTCATAGAGGAAAGAGCTCGTCGTCGAGCTGCCGAAATAGCGAAAGCTAAGACTCATAGTGAATATAGATTCGCTCCGCTTAGTGCGGACGAGCGTCTCAAAGAGATACCCGGTCATAGCTTGGCCATCTGGATCTCTGGTGGCCAGACGAGGACGGCGGAGGAGATCGCTGCTCACGACGCTCTTCATGAGCAATACCTTACGCCGAAGGTAATGACGCGAAGCCAGTATCTGGTGCGTTTAAGTGATCAAGCCCGTGGGGCTTCGGTGACCTCCATGAGGGAAATTCCGATCGTTTTGTTTCCAAGCGAAACAAGGACTGAAAAACAAAGTCTCATTTGAGAAATGGGTTCACCGGCCCGCAAACTCCGTAATATCTGGAATATCAGAGAGTCTGCGGATAGAGGTGATGTTCGTTTGGAACGGAAGCTTCGCTTCGACTTTGCTAAGCTTAAGGCCAAAGGCCAGTCACGTTCGGCATTTATGCCACAAAACGAAGAAAGGCCTAGCCAATATTTCAGTGCTTCGGTTGACCGAACAACCAAGGATTGAAGCCGCACTGAGGCTTTAGATCCACCTTATCCCAAGTTTAGTGGTGGGAAGCGTCATTTGACGCGAGTTGACCCTGAGCCTGGCGCTCGAAAACGTCAACGGCGTACGGGCAATCTTGCCGAAGAGGTACCTCGAACTCCCAAGAGTTTTCAGAAGAGGGGTACCCTAGTCACTTCACCAGATACTGGTATTGACTCTCACGACGACGTCGCTTTGAAAGTTTCTCCACATGAAACTGAAGGTTCCCCCGCGCATCAAGCAGCGCGGAAGGGGTCGAAATTTCGGCGGAAGCATTTGATGCTCTACGGCACGAGGTGCAACTTCTTCGTGAGGTCCTTGCTCGGGTTGAGAGCTCTTTTGAGGCGGTTCAGAACCGTCTTCCGATGCTAACGTCACAACCTCGTTTAGAAGGCCAGCTGGACATCCTGGGGAGCAAGCCAACGCAAAACACTGGATGTGTACACAATTTGCCAGAAAGGCTAAGCATATAAGCTAGGCCCTTCTTGCCACGACCGTAAATGGTCCGATAAAGCGCGGGCGTATTTGGTGTTGAAGACCGCGGAAAACAAGTTGGAAGGTAGATTTTTAGCGTTTAGTAAAACTTGGTCTCCGCCATATAAGAATTAATACAGCTTCTGCCTTTGGCATCTCTTGTTCTTTCTGTTTGTCTTGGCTATCAGCCATCGTATCCCTTACATGTCTTAAGACACTAAATCGCCTCGCGAGAAACTCGCTTAGTTGCTTTCAAACGGTAACAGGGCTGATATCAGCAAGCCTATCGGCTAATTCCCCCCCCACTAAGCCCTGAGCCACGTAGTGGTATCGTTACCGGAACGCGTGGATGGGTGAGACCGTTTATATAAAACGGAGTATAGCCTGTAGAGGCATGAGCAGCATTATTCAGCGCAAATTACACTACTGGGAGCATTGAGCTCCAGCGCTTTGGTGTCTGAGCACACACACTGCTTAAAACGTCTTCAATGACGCGATTGACACGTTCGGTTTGACCATTGGTCTGCGGATGATCCGCGGTGACACGTCCAATCTGGTGCCAAGCACTCAATTTCCAGAATTTACCCGTGAACGGGGGTCCCGATTGCCACAGGCAAACCGTGTTGTCGAAACACGCGATCGCTGAAAAGCCTTGCTGTACCTGTACCATCAATGATATCCGGCACAACTGCTAAGTGAGCAATTTTGCTCAATCGGTCAACAAAGACCACTTTGACAGAGTTACCGGCCGAATCTTTCGGTAGACCGAAAAAAAATCCATTCTAATAGCTTTCAAACACCCAATGGGTACGGGCAGACTTGCCAGTGTCTAACCTGTTGGTAAGTTTCGCATGTGCGAACGTATGTGCTGACCCATTTATAAAGTTTGGGCCACCAATAATTGGGTTACAGAGCCGAAGGACTTTTTTTTCACCCGAGATGACCACCAAGGACAGTATCGTATGGTTCGGTACTTCAAACTCCTCATCATGAGTAACAACGACGCGGAGAAGATCCGCAGCGTCCGTGCAATAAAGCAACAGGTCGGTATCGATAGAAAATCGATGTAACCTTGCACGCAAACGTGCCGATAATTTAATTCCCGAAATCGAGTTCTTTGAGGCTCGTAGCATAGCTACACACTGTTCATCCTTGGCGTAAGCCGAACGGATTAATTTAGGAATAGGTGACGAGATAGTCGTTAAATAAGAGAGCTCATAATCCGGCCTGCGTGATCTCGCATCGGCCAAAGCATTCTGCTTGCCAAGCTTATACTTCACCTCGAAGTTATATTCGGCGAAAAAGGATAGCCATCGGGCCATTCTCTGTGAGAGATGGGGCGACTTAGTCGCCGTGCGTAACGGGCGACTTAGTCGCCGTGCGTAATGACTGTATAATCACAAACGGCTTAGAGCCGAGCAGTTGAACTCTGAATTTGACGAGATCATACTTCATAGCAAGTAAGTCTTTGTCATGAACTGAGTAGTACTTTTCCGCAGCCTTAAGCTGTCTATATTCGAACGCAATAACACGTTCATGCCCATCAGTATCTGTTTGTAACAGAGCACTGCCATGGCAAAACTGAAAGGCAAAATTGGATTCGGCAGTGCCAGAATTGGGGCATAGATAAGACTATCCGCTTGAAATGCATTATGTTCTGTGCTAGTCTAGCACCATTCTGTATCCTTTTTAAGGAGATAGATAGTGGCTTAGCCATATCAGCGTAGCTTTCGCTATATTTATGCAAATAATTGGCGAGTTACGCAAATCCTTTTGGTTTTAGGAGCCGGCCAATCTATAATGACTTTTTTCTTAGCGGGATTCGCTCCAAGGCCTCGCTTCCCAATGAAACCCCCTAAGAAAGAAATTTCTTCCTCTTTCGAGCGTTACGGTACTTCGAAGGGGCAGGCCGGACATAAATGCTTCGTGCTTCCACACATATAACATCTACGGATGTTCTTATGCTGTTCCACAGCTTAAAAAGCCCCTTCTCCTTCCTCAACGAGGCCTAGATCCATGAATTTTGGTCTATTAGGCAAATCCATGTGCTCGAAGAGCTTGTTCGGTAAACAGGCGTGCTAACACGAGCAGACATAAAGTCGAACTCAGCACGTAGCGCTATGGAAACTGCCTCTTCGAAAGTGGCAGGATGAGATCAAAATAACTCTGTCCGGCCAACGCTCTCATTGAGACACCCCATAAAAATTGTTACGACAATTGCTTCTTGCACCGGGTCTTGATGCATAGATGCAATGAGAGTTCTAAACTCCTGGACATAATCCTTAAAGTTCGTTCACCCTGTCGACTCGCTAGGAGCCGTGCTCGCATCGCTGCGAAAATCCTGATCAGGCGGTGCAAACATGTTAGTCATTCACTGTGTCAGCGAATCCCATGAGGGAAAAGTGTCGTTATGGACGTACTACACGATAGTGCCCACTCCATGGCTCTACCTCCTAGTTTTGAAGTGGCCATAGCCATCTTTTGCCGTTCTGTTAAAACAGAGCGTAGTTAATGGACATCTTCATCTGCTTAATCCAAAAAGGGAAAATTTCTCCCTCTTTTCTCTAAATGTCTTTACATTGACAGCTGGAAGGGGAGCCTTTGGCTCTGGATCAGGTACAGAGATGTACCGGGTTGGCTTAGATGAGCAAGGTGATCCAAACCTGGCCGATCAGGGAGGATTCATATCGCATAAAGGCTTTAAGCCTTGCATGCAGGACCTCTGGTCCCTGGCTTAGTCTTATAAAGACTCAGGCGTAGTTTGACTACGAGTGCTACCAGGTGTAGCGGAGCTACCTCGTTTTTAAGGTCAGAGGAAGACTTTTAGACTCAGAGTCTCTCAGTTCTATAGAAATAATGGGTTTAACAACTCAGGGCATCGTACATCGTACAAGCTATAAAGCTTAACGGAATCTAGTTCAAGGGATTAAGTGTTCGTAAAACCAAGTGGCAACTAGTGCCCAAGAGGATATCCTTAGAAAGACTTCTATCTCTTACAGATCAATGCGCAAGGCTTAGGAAGGCACTTAGCGCTTTCAGATCAAAAGGGGAACTGCACTTTATTTAATTATTTACTCTAAAACCTTACCCTAACTAATATTAAAATAGGTTTCGGCCGCCAAATTTATATCTGGCGGCGACCACTTTTGTTACCCATAATAAATGGGATTTAAGTAACTAACTATTTTAGAATAGGATAAAAGATTGATTTACTTGAGTAAATGTACCACAACAATGGTTCTCCATTCGATGTGTGCCCCATTACAAAATATACACTGGCTAAATTAAGGGTCTATTTCCTCGGAAATAGACCGTCCATCGTATATACGGACCATGCGCCATTACGCACGGCCGTAAACAGCCCCCACTTCTCACAAAGAATGGCGAGGTGGCTATCCTTCTTCGCGGAGTATAATTTCTCCGTGGGATATAAACCAGGACGACTTATTGTCGTCGCTGATGCGTTATCACGCCGACCCGCTTTCGAGCCGGCTGCGCACTTCAACAGTGAAAATAATCCCACTGTTGGAATACTCATTACAAGTGTTCCATCGTCAACTTTGTCTGATGACATGAAGCCTACACTGAAGATAAAGACCTTCTGCATTTTATGGGTCATCTGATGAATCCATCCAATAAATCTTTTAAAAAGATTTACCGGCTTTATCGATCGTCATCCGATCGATACACATCACGCAACGGCTTACTGCAATACATAGTTGTTGCCGGCAACGCTCCACGTGTTGTTGTCCCTACTCACAATGATTTGCATTTGCGCATCATGTATGAATGTCACGATGCACCAAAAAGTGTGCATCGTGGACGTGAAAAGCTTATCTCACAGTAAGTCGCGACTTCCACTGGCCCTGTCAGTATCAGTTCGTGCGCAAGTACATTCGTGCTTGATAGGTGTGTCAACAGGTGAAGCCTAGCCCGTTATCCCGTACACCTATCCAACATCTACCACTTTTGGCAGAATGTTAACAGTCCGTATCTATGGACTTCGTCATGGAATTCCCGAAGACGATTTCAAAACAGTGGAATCCTTGTTTTTGTAGACAGATTCAGCAAGATGGCACATCTTGTAGCAGTTCCAAAGTCAATCACGGCTCAAGGCTGTGCCCGTGTCTTTATCGACACGGTATTCAAACTCCATGGGTACCCCGTGAATTGGTCTCGGATAGGGATCCGCGATTCACGGCAGAGTTCTGGCAATCCGTGTTCCGATCTCTCGGAACCCGGCTGACTATGTCAACATCTGATCACCCGGAAACGGATGGTCAAACAGAACGCGTAAATCGCGTCCTCGAAGAGATACTTCGAGGTTACGTCCAATCGTATCCGAATTGGAGCGAGTTTTTACCGATGGTCGAATTCGCCATCAATAATTCTGTGCATGCGTCTACAACGCATACACCGTTCTTTGTGAATGGCTTACGCCATCCTCGCTTACCCACCCAATTAGAGGGATCCTCTAGTTTAAGGGGGGGGTGGACTCGCAGGAGCAAAACCAATTCTGGCTCATGCTCATCACGCGTCGAAAATATCAACGACGCGAGTGATGTCAATGTCGAAGAAAACGACATCGAAAATGAGAGTGATCTCATGGCAGTACGCACTAAGCGTACTGAAAATGACAAAACAAATGAGTTAGCAGAAGAGTTTCTGCTAACTCGAGAATCAATTATCCGTTTCGTTCAGGATTCCATTGCTAACGCAGTGGACCGACAGAAACGGAATGCGGACAAACATGGAAGAGCAAATGTTCATTCATTTAATGTTAATGATCTAGTGCTACTCTCTACGGTAAACTTACCTAAGCGATTAGTCACTAATGTGGGTAGCAGTAAACCACTACCCAAGTTCATTGGTCCATTCCGTGTACTGCATCGCAGAGGCAATGCGTACTCAATAGAATTGCCACGTAGGATGCGAACGCATCCTACGTTTTACGTTGGTCGGCTCCGCCCGTACCATCAGTACGCGGCTTCTTCCGAGGACGGATGTGACCACCCTTTTCAAGAATTCCCAAAAGATTCTTGTGATCGCGAACAGCATGATACTTCCGCTCGTACTCCAACATGAAGTACGCACTCTTCGAACGGTCTTCCAACCGCTCGATATGGTGAGCCTGCACCGTCTGCTCCAACGAGCGACGCTTGGCGCGCTCGTGCTCAAGTCTTTCCACCAAATCATGGAGGAAGTGATCGATTTTGTCGATCCTCGATATTAGATCCGACATACGGTTCGGATCTTATATTCCCTCCTCCACCACAACCATTGGTGGATTCCCACGGCGGTCAACGTTTCCTTGTGGAGCGTATACAGAGCCACCGTGATGTGAAGGGGCAGCGAACAAGTTATATTGTTCGCTGGCGTGGTAATCTACCTTCACATGACAGCTGGGAGCCTCGTTCCCAGCTGGTTGCTGACGTTGAGGGCCTCGTCCGTCAGTATAACGAGACCCAGCCGATGGTTCAGAAGGCCCATCGGAAAACACGCGCCCCTGGCGCTTGTAAATCGATTGCAAAACGTCAATCGCGTCACGCATCTCAATAGAGATGCGAGCCCTTCCCCAGGGCGAAGAAAGGGAATAGACATCCCCTTTTACCCTCTTCGAGTTGTCAACGCAATACGGACAGGGATCACCCCACGTGAGGCATGGAAGCCCAGCCTCACGGGATGCAATTTATACATTGCACCGGTTAGAGTTCTCTTCTCAAATTTAACGCGATTCGCGTTTAGTTTTTGAAGCCAAGCTTCGCGTCCAATGTCTTTGACATTGCGAATGAACGCACTTCAAGCTTGCATAAGCGAGACTTTATCTCGCTTATTATTGCCACTAAACCATCGATGCTTTAGAAAAGCATCGAGATAGAAATCTTCCTCAGCGCGAAAGTTCTTCGCGCTGGGATCAAGGCCATGTAGCTTTGTCGCAATAAATAAGGGATATTTATTGTGAGGAGTAGTTTCTCCAGACAAGCTATTGATAAGCCATTCTGGCAAAGCCACGGCTTCTTTTCAGGGGCGAGATGAGACATTTTACCGTCTTCATTCCCCTAAGTTGTACCCACGGAGGCAGGGGTATCACAATAACTTCTCTAACGATGGCTTACGCCATCGTCGTCACCTTGCACAGAAACACGTGCAGGTGACCGTATGGGAGATCGTACGAAAGATGAGGGATCATCCTCATCGTCGGACCCAAATAGACTAATAACCGTCTACCAGAATGATACCTCTCATTCGAAGGCTCATAGTCAGCCGCCTGACGTCTATCAGGCGACTGTTCTATTCTCCCCGAGTCGGCCATTTTATCCGACTCGCATTCGAAGTCGACCTCCAAAGAGGGGTCGTGTTCAGGTGGTGAATCACCACGTGCAACCGCATTATCTAGTGTTGCGCGAGTGGAAGACACTACGGTAGACGGGACGTCTACCGCAAGAAATAGCAGTGCGTCACCCGCGGCTGCACGCACCGCAGCCGAAGGCGCAGCACTATCATCACCTCGCATGAATTGTTTCTTCATGCGATGGAATTTAAAATGATGGATCTGACCAATCAAAATCATTTTAGAAATTTTCGGTCACATAGCGATTACTCCATCTAATGACATTCAGAATGATTGTCGTTTAAGGGAGGGTGATGTAACGGGGTGTATCGTTACATGAAATTAACACTTTAAGGTTGTTAATTAATATATTATCTAAAAGGTAGATAATATTTGCAGGATATTACTTTAAATAAGTAATATTCAGAATTCTTATCCATAAATAGGTATAGGCCATTATACCTATTTATTCCGCAGACTAATCAGCTGTAGTAGTAATCAAAGAGAGTTACAAATAAGATAGAGATAAGAATTCATTTACATGTTAAGTATTAGGTTAAAGTTGAGTTAGCATTTACAAAGATAGATTATGAGACACTTAACTATATTTAATACAGTTTTCATTTTACCCTTTTAAATCTACTTGTCTTAAGAGAAGTCTTCCTCTGCACGTACAGTGTACGTCACCTAACGTAAGGCACGACTCACAACTGAAGCAGTGTGAGTGGACTTGTACTGAAACAGTACAAGTCAAAGTGCCCCGTCACATACACTAGTACGTGCAGAGGACGACTTTTTTTTAAGGTAACTAACTAGCTTAAAGAGGGTTAAAATGAAAACTGTATTAATATAATTAAATGTTTCTTATCCTATCTTGTAAATGCTAACTTAATTATAATCTAATGCTAAACATGTAATTGAATTCTTAATTTATCTTATCTTAATCTCTCTCTGTTTATCTCTCCGCTGATTAGTCTGCGGAATAAATAGATATAATGGTCTATACCTATTTATGGATCAGGAATCTGAACATTACTAAATAAAGTAATATCCTCCAAATTTTATCTATCTTTTAGATAATATATTAATTAACAACCTTTAGGTGTTAATTTCATGTAACGATACACCCTGTTACAGCACGTAGTAATGCGGTCACGCTCTACTTAGACACACACCCTAGCACAGGAAGGAAGCGGTAAAACCAGCTTCTCTTACGTGCAGTAAGGTAATTGTGATAGGCGCGTCAGCGACCTCACCCAAGGCACTAAGTACTTTAGTCAGGTGTCGTCACGGGAGCGGTAATCCGGCTCCTCGTGCGCACTTAAAAAGAAGGAAGTAGTTTTCAGACTGATTTATATTTGATCATATCAAATATAAATAGCTATTTTTACCAATCAAAATGTCATCTCTATAGATGACACTTAATATGTATTGCGAGCGTGTCTTTTTAGATACCCTGCATAACGGATGACGCTAGGCGTCATCCCTTCTACTGTGAATGCACCCATGTGCATCACATGCACAAGGGTTGGTCACAAATGCGAACCACACCCGAGTGCTAGGTCTAAATTACTTAAATTTAGTAATTGACCATCCCACTAAGTACACCAAGTGTACTTAACAGGGACTGTGTAACATAAGGGCAACGTTAGATCGTTACACCAACCCCCCCTGTACAGAACGAATTTACATTTTAAATTTGTCAAAGAGGTGCGATGAACTGCGAGCAGCTTTACGCGCCGCTAGTTTACTCAATCATTGAAGCGACCTGTGTTTCCATACAGAGCGCCAAAAATGCCACCTAAAAGGGGTCATGTCAGTGGGTCGTCTGCGAAGACGCCAACTCCACCTCGCACTAAGCGCACGCGCCGCGTTAACTCGCCAGCCGCGTCCAATGCCTTTGTCAAAACGCCGACAGCTACTGCTGCTGTCGCGTTAACGGGGCTAACGGATCCATTCCACTTTAAG
This sequence comes from Bremia lactucae, assembly GCF_004359215.1. Classification (NCBI taxonomy): domain Eukaryota; phylum Oomycota; class Peronosporomycetes; order Peronosporales; family Peronosporaceae; genus Bremia; species Bremia lactucae. The sequence goes on along the minus strand of NW_027152197.1, from coordinate 70,065 downwards.
AGTGAGGATACTGATCCGTCGCTCATGGTCGACTATAATGAGTCAACACCGCTGCCGTTATTTCGTAGTAATGATGCGGACAACGAGCTCATGAGGAAGGATGATGGCGCAGTATTGCCCATCCAAACTTCTCTCATGTCTAACAACATGGAGACATCAACAATTACGAATGCTGTCTCGTCGTCTGCGCTGGATAGCGCAGCGACAGAAAATGAGAGCGCTGCCCATAAAGGCGCAGCCGCTTCTCCGTTAAGTACAACCACACCGCCTTATGCTCAGACCTTAATCTATAATGGTTCTGACATAGAAGATTCGAAATTTATAGCTCCGCCGACGACACGTGAACGTGCTCAGTCAGTGTCACAAGCCACTCGTTGTGGCTATGTGACGGGTGGCATATCATCGATGCCCCCCATCTAAATGGTTTCGTTTAGATGGACCAAGGGTGTTGCTCCTAAATCGCACTCTTCTAGACACTCATAAATATTATCGCGTCTTAAATCATGGAAGGCTCAGGGGAAATCGCTTGGGTGTATTTACCCGATCCCGGTCGTGTTGCGTTCAAATAAAATACCCGACCAATACGAGGCGGGATTCTCGCGCCGCATTCATCCACATTCCTATGCGATGAAACAGCGGTCGCAGCGAACTAATTTGGCCCGCTTGCCTGTGAAAGAAATCATGGGCCCTGTTTCTTCTCACAACGCTGCTTCTGCTAGTCCATTTGAGACTAGCGAAGAGGCCTCAACTTGTGATCCTTTTCATAGGCAGCCACCAGGCCGAGCACATTAAAACGTAGGGTGTCGATCAGTTCCCAAGAGTCAAAACTCCTCGGTAGCCTCCTATTGGACGAGGATCTGATACCTTTATCTCATGGAGCGGTTGGCCAGCAACTTTACAACAAGGAAGCGTTGATTCCCACCGGCATCCATCAGTACAGGCGGCGCTCGATAGGAGTGGCGATCTCGCCCACCTACTTGCGGTAGCCTTACGCTCGTTCGTTTAGTGCAGGCGCTAAGCGCTACTAAACGACGTATTGTGGATATCGAGGGTCAAGTCTTGCGACTAACCTCGGATTATTTATGATGTCCGAGTGAAGATTCGTCAGGGTTATGAACGCCTGAAGACTCGCTTGGACTTCTGGAGCAGATTATGCTGAGGGATTCGCGTTACTCGTTTGATATCCGTCGCTCTCCAAGTCCTGTTCGTGGTGGGAGGCATCGGTCCGATAGTTTTTCGCCTTCTCCGTTCCCCTCACCCGAACGACGCTCGACTCACAGTCGGCGTCACCATCGGTCTCCTTAGCCAGATGGGGATATGTGACCTCATTTGGGTCTACATACCGTTTCAGACGACCCACGTAAAATACGGGGTGCGTCTTCATATACGGGGGAAGGGTGAGCCTATAATTTAGGTCTCCAACCTCTTCAACCACCGTAAAGGGCCCAATGAAACGCGGCACCAACTTCGTAGTACCTCCAGGTAGTACAGAAATTGCATTTTGAGGTAGGGTTGCAGTACTTAATAGTACTTTTTCACCCACTCTGAATCGTTCATTGTTTTTACGACCATTTCGGTCCGCATATTCTTTTTGCTTGTCCTGTGCGCTTGCCATTGCGTCACGGACTTTATGTGTGATGGCTAATCGCTCATCCACAAAGCGTTGAGCCTCGCTCACGCTTTTAGCATCAAACTCGCCTATGATACCGCCAAGAGGTCGGTCATAAGGCGTAGTTTTATTGACCACTGCTAAACTGGCAGGGTCACTAGGGCAAGTTTCTGTGCTTGAGATGATACCCTATGGTTCATCGTCACGTTGACGAGAAGAACTTAATTATATTAATACAGTTTTTAATTAACACTCTTTAAAGCAAGCTTCTTGAAGAGAGCCTTCCTCTGTACGTAGTAGTGTACCTGAAGTGACGTGAGGCACCACTCGATCGATTGGATATCAATTCGACCGGAGCAAAGAAAAACGCATTCTCAAATGGAGCTACAGTGCTATCTTAATTTTACTGGTAGCATAACCTATTGAATAACTGGCGCATCAGATCGTGGCCAGCAGCCGTTAACTGAGTGGAAAGTTGTAAGGTGTGTAGCGGATCTTAAGATCCCCTTTATAGTGTCGGTAATGTCGTGTAATGTCGTTGCACGAATGTCACATCTTATCGTCGGCATTCCTAACCAACAATGACCAATATGAATAATCCAGATGTTGTCCGTACTCGTGGGCGACCTAAAATAAAAAAACTCGTCATCAACAAAGCGTGACCCATCACATTTCGAGCATTGCGAAAAAGAAGAGCGAAGAAAAAACGAAAATGCGGTCACTACAAGGGGCAAGGCCATTATCAAACCACATGTCCTTTGCTAGCAACGGGAAGGACATCAAGACTAAAAGTTTGGGGATTGACATTGAGAGTGCTTCAGAGGATGAACTTGCGCTTAAGTATGTGAAAGTAGCATCTTTCTGCCAGGCTACATTCACCACTCGAGGCTAAAAGACCTATCATCATTTAAGCTTGATGCAGAGTCGACTAATGAAATCTCAAATCGACAAGGAAAAACCGCTGCAGCAAAAGCCTACATAGAAGCAAATTCCGAAGTAGCACTGGATGTCGATGGAGACGGTAACTGTGGTTTCCGTGCCATTGCAGTGGCACCAGGACGTTCTGAGTTTAATTGGCCAGCCATTAGGAAGGAATTGGCCAAAGAACTCATTGTAAGCAAGCCATTTTACGAGTGCTATTACCTGGAGAAAGGACTGGTAGACCATCACCTTACCACTCTCGCTTGGCTTGCTGGCCCCTGTCACCGGGCATTTTGGCTAATTATGCCAGAGATGGGTGCCGTCATTGCAAACACATACTAACGCGCTGTCGTGTTTTATGGAAAAGAGGCAAGCGTTACAACCCTACCGTTTCACTGCACGCCTTACCAAGCGGAGAAAGTATCGTACTGGTATCACAGCCTCCACTACCAGGCGTTGAAGTTGAAGGCTGATTCGGTTTGGCCAGACATTGACCACCGCTGGGAAATATATGCAAGCGAAACCACAAAAGTATAGAGGGAAATTGTTGAATATAGAGAGCACCTTTTGACCACGCCATGGTTTAACTCTGTCGTGTTGTTTTGGGTGGAGTGTGAGGCGGTAGCCATGGTTTAACTCTCTCGTGTGTTGTTTTGGGTGGTGTGTGAGGCGGTAGCATTTATACCATGTCGGCATTCACAGAATATCCATTGAGGGAGGGGGTGTGGTGCGCGCAGCAGAAATTTATTAGGTATACGTCAGCCAAGCTAATACGTATTTATGGGTAAGGGGTGTCCAAGCAGCAGAAGGGGAGTGTCCATATAGCAGCCCCCATCTTTTAACCCTTTATAAAGCAAGTGTTCTAAAGATAGTTTAACTCTGCACGCAATAGTGTACGTAAAGTGACGTGCGGCACCACTCGCACTGAAGCAGTGCGAAGTGGCCTTGTATAGAAGCATTACAAGTCGGCAGTGCTCCGTTACACCCACTTCGAATAGAAAAAAAGGTATTTTACCCATAACGTAAAATTGGGCCACATTAACGCTTAACAACTTGATGTTCAGCAAGTATTGCAGAACTGCTTTAAAGTTTGCAATATTAGTTTTGGAAAAGTAAACTCCAAATTATGCTATTTGTAAATACCAAATGCATAGCATCTGTTGTCTCATTCTTACGAGCGTGGACGCTGGCGCTGCACCGGTTCAGGCAAGCCGAGCTCGTGGCAGCGCTCATAGGCGGCCCAGATCGAGTCAGCGATGACGGCACGAAATCCATTCTTTTCAGCGCGGTAGAGGCCAGCAGCGGTGGTTCCGCCTGGGCTTGTAATTTTATTCCGCAACTCGACGGGGTGTACGTTTTCCGACTGCATGTAAAGCGCAGATCCTAGCATTGTTTGTTGCACCAATTTCTGCATAACATTCATCAAAAAAGAAAGCATGAGGTGTGAATGCAGCGACAATTTTTCAGCTTAATACCGTCGCCACAGGACGAGAAAAACCCATGTGGACACCCGTGTCGATCATCGCCTCAGCGACAAGAAAGAAATACGCTGGTCCAGATCCCGAAAGCGCTGTGGCCATGTCGAGTGCTTTTTCATCGTCAATGAACACCTACGATACAATTTGAAAAAAACGTTTTTTTTTAATATATTTGCATAAACAATAACTGATAAATGTAAACCAGACCTCAATGCCAAACGACCCAAGAATTTGCTTGGTCAATTCGTGCTGTGCACTTGTGACTTCTGACGACATCGCCCACACCGTCGCGCCTTCACCTATCATTGCTGGCGTGTTTGGCATGGCACGGACAATACGACTGTCCTGCCCTAAATACTTCTGCAGCAGCTTAATGGTAGGTCCTGCCATCACAGAAATGACCAAAGCATTTCGATCCATTGCCACTTTCACAGCCTGCAGCACCTGTGATTTTCCGCATCATCAATCAAAATATCGAAACAATGGCGAATCAAAGGAGTCAGCTATTGACGTACGTCGTCAATCATCTGTGGCTTGACTGCCAGTAATATTACGTCCGCATTTGTGACTGCCGTGCTGTTGCGCGCGTGCGTCTCCACGTTGAGCTTGGCGAACTTGTCTCGCATGGTCGGGTTGGGATCGGACACGACGATCTTAGAGCTGGGAATGAGCTCTGTTTTAAGCACACCCGTGACTATAGCTTCAGCGATGTTGCCACCGCCAATTACAGCCAGGCGACTGAGCTGAACCTCTGCGCGTTCGGAATCAGCTACGCTTTTCTGCGTGCGGGAGTAAATGACCGGCCCTGTGCCTTCCGTGGAGAAGGTGGCGCTTTGAACGCACCTCGATAGGTTTGCCGCAGCACCAAGGAAGGAGGTACGGTTCCATTTGCATGTGCTTCGATATGATAGCCTTGTAGCCATGTGCCTGGCAACGAGGAAACACATCCGGAAATGCAAACTAGGCTTTAATTTGAAACTGAAAAACTGACGAATAGTCGTTAATGTGCGATAACGATTGTGTCTTTTCAGTTCTCTATTTTGTGACTTTGAGCTATAAATGGCAATTTGCTTCAGTTATTGCAGCATTTCAAAGATATTGACGGCCGGTGCAAATACGCACGCTGTTGCCTCGTTGCTCTTTTCTCTGTGATGAGCATTAGATCTACGTACTTAAAATTAATCAACGTGCAACAATATTCCTTCCGCAAATTTTGGATGCTCGAATTGCAAACCCGAATAAAAGTATGGTAGCATGTGTGAAGTAACATTTTGCGAGGCCTGAAGTATTTCCTTTCATCAATGAGTTGCTTTAATTAGTGCTTGAAAGTCAAGTATTAAAAAATGATAATCAAGATGCACAAAAGAAATCACCTTTAAATTCCGCGAATGCCTCAGTTGGTATAGAATACTTCATGCCCTGGTGAATTCTTCGGCTCAATTATTCTGCTTGGCGGTTATCTGTGAATTCTGAGCTCGACCGTATTATTGTCGTTTGTGCCTTTGGCGCCCTGTAAACATAGCAAGTTTTGTCGAGCACGCAAATTTTTGACAAACAGCCCATGCTGAGCGAGTCGATGAAATAATCACAAGTTGTGAATACCTGTTTCCTATAGCAAAATCAGTTGCATAAGTTTGCCCTTGGTTACAGCCCTTCACAAAAAAATTAGCACAGCATTCAGAAATGAACTTTTAAAACAAAATTGGCTTTTTTGCTAGCATCGTATGATGAATAAGCAAGACGCTGAAATACAGGATCATTTGATTGGTTGAAAAGGGTTTATTTGCTGCGTGTTGGCCACTCTTTGTTGCAATGCAAGAGGACATTTGGGACGATGCATTGCTATCGGAGATTGAGGCACTCGAGACTCGTTATGTAAAATCTTGCAGCCGTCTAAATGATACGACAAACATTCCTCAATCAGCCTTTTGCTATAATAAGAATATGTGGAGCTGCAAGTCATGTACGCTGCAAAACAACGCGGCGAGAACTACATGTCAAGTATGCCAGGCACCACGAGTATTCATGTTGCACGAGGATCAAGACACTACCTCAGCCAAGAAGATTATACAGACTCGAATTACTTTCGACAAATCCACGACTTCACCGCCACAGCAACAATCCATAAAGAATGATGGTGTATGCTCAAAGCCTACATCATTCACCTTGACACAAAGAGATCAATTAGCAAAATCCGCTACAGCAAATACAACGCATTTTTCGTTAAAGTCGCCAATAAAGTCTTTTTATTCAAAACGAGCAAAAGAAGAGGTCAAGCCAGACAATTCGCTTTTGCAAACAACGCGGCGTGCAACAGGAGAAGACGCAGTGGCCAAAACAAGATATCTCGACATTTCTATACGCTCAAAAGGCGTGCCCGGGATTGATATTGATGCCGCACAGCATTTCGTGTACCCGACAAATTACTCTATTCGAGACTATCAATTGGCCATTGCAGAAAAAGCATTGTATCACAACACGCTCGTGTCATTGCCTACGGGCTTAGGTAAAACACTAGTGGCTGCAGTTGTCATGTACAATTTTTACCGCTGGTTTCCGACTGGAAAGGTAGTGTTTATGGCGCCGACAAAGCCACTTGTGGCTCAGCAAATAAAAGCGTGTCATGAAATCATGGGAATTCCGCTTTCCGATACTGCAGAATTGCAAGGAAACGTTCCTCCGACAATGCGTCGCGTGCTGTGGAACTCCAGACGCGTGTTCTTTTGCACCCCTCAAAGTTTGCAAAATGATCTTTGCCGAGGTATTTGCAAGGCAGAAACATTTGTGTGCATCATTGTTGACGAAGCTCATAGAGCTACGGGAAAGTACGCCTACTGCGCTGTAGTGCACGAAATTGAAGCAAAAACGCAACAGTATCGCATTTTGGCACTTTCGGCCACACCTGGAGCGAAATTTGATGTGATTCAAGACGTTGTGACGAATTTACGCATCTCCCATATTGAAAGCCGATCAGCTGATGACGTGGATGTACGCAAATATACGCACGCACGGCAAGAAGAGGTAATTGTTTGTCGTCTCGGCGACCAAATTTTAAAAATCAAGGCGCAATTTCTCAAGCTCTTCACGCCGATCATTCAACGATTACTTCGCAATCAGATTATTCGAAATAGCGATCCAGATAAATTGACGAGCTGGTACGTGCTGCAAGCTCGAGAGAATTTTCGAAAGAGCTCGACGTACGCGTCAAAGCGAAGTGCAGAGAGTGACTTAGCGCTTCTCGTGAGTTTGCTACACGCCAAAAGTTTATTGACTGGTCATGGACTCAATAGCTTTCGTGATCAAATCTTGAATTGGGTGGAAGAACGAAAGAATGGCAAATTGTCGTGGTCCAAGAGAGAAATGCTACAGTCTTCGGCATTTCAAGTGCTTGAAACAAGTTTAGCATTAAGCGGTGATAGCTTATATAGTACTGTGAGCCATCCAAAGCTATTGAAACTTCGTGAAGTGCTGTTAGAGCACTTTCAGCGCCATGATGCAGGAGCTTCCAGCACACGAGCCATCGTTTTTACGCAGTTTCGTGCAAGCGTATCGGAAATTGTAGCGCTACTGCGTCCACTTGCACCTATTGTTAACGCGCAGCCTTTCATTGGACAGGGTGCGTCCGGCAAAGCAAAAGAAAACAAGGGGCAGTCTCAAAAAGTACAGCAAGAAATTGTGCGTAGGTTTCGAAAAGGCGACTTTAATGTCCTTGTAGCCACATGCATTGCCGAGGAAGGCCTGGATATTGGAGAAGTTGATCTTATTGTCTCTTTTGATGCACTTACGTCGCCTGTTCGGATGATTCAACGACTGGGTAGAACTGGACGAAAACGCGTTGGCAATGTAATTATCCTCGTGACCGAAGGAGACGAGCAAAAGAAGTTGATGCGTAGTACATCAGCGGCGAAGACTGTTAGTCGCGCGCTAACAACTTATAAAAGTAGATTTATCTTCGCAAAGTGTCCGCGTATGCTTCCAACCGGCATTTACCCGCAATTACGAGAGCTGGAGATGAAAATACCAACTTTCCATGCTTCTCAAGTTGGTGGGAAGATGTCGTCGACAATTCTTGACCCTAATACGTGGCAGCTCAGTGATGCTGAACGAGCTGTGGCGCTGTTGAAGTTTTTTCCGGCAAATTTCGCGAATAGCTGTAGAAATAAGCTGGTGCCAATTGTTGCTGATCGGGCACATCTACTACGGCGCCAATCGCGTACGTTGGTGCGAAACAATGATAGCACTCAAGTGAGTTATTCTGTTCGGTCGCTTATTTTGCTACGTCTAGTTCGCGACATTCACGGTGTCGACGAGAATTTGGAAGATGAATCTGATGATGATGACAGTATGAATGCTGATAAGGAAGAAGAAGCTGAGGTGGCGAGCTCGAACAATCGTGCAAATTCTGTGGAACATGGAAATGAGTGTCATGCAGCATTTTTAAGGTCTCGAACAACCAAGTTTCACAGCACTAGATTGAGTATAATCGACTCGAAACTGAAAGGTGAGATGACCTCTGCTTCGCAACAATGTAAAACGCCCGATGAGCCCGATTTTGCAAGCACATGGGACAACGTATACGATACAATTGGAGAATCGATCTCTTCCTTTGACACGCACTTTAGCCCGCAATATGCCGACTTGATAACCCGTAATATCTCTACTACTACTGAGGACGTTATAAATTGCAATGGTTGCTGTGAAAATACTGCTTCAATGACCCTTACAGGAGAAAAGCAGAAGATAGATGCTTGTAAAGCAACATCCTTGTTGGTTCCGACCAGCGAGGACGATATGACTGAGGCGAAAACAACTGCCTCTGGCAGCAAGTGGCCTGACTCTAATGTTTCTAGAGGCGCGAAAAAGCCAACTCGAGATTCGACGCTCTCCTTTAAAAATGTCAGTCATCACAATTTCTCAAACAGAGCTGAGACGGCTTCGCAAACCTGTCGAACGCGACAACTGGTATTTGATGAAAACGCTATTGATGCCAATCCACTGACTTTTACGCAAACAATGGAGCTTTTGCCAACAGAGCCAGCTAGAGAAGCTCAAGTACTACGTTCTAAAAAGCACGAAACGCCTCGAGCCACAAAGGAGAATTTTTCAGAGTTACCACCTGTGTCGTGTGCACAAAAAAGTGTTAGTGCTGCCAATGAAATGCCATATTATGAAGAACAGACCGAAAACGAATTACAATCCTTTGAATTACTTCCATCATTGTCGAATGGTCCTGTAATGGCATCTAATTTATTAAATGTCTCGCTACGTGCAGCTTCTCCTGATAAAAAGTTTGTGGGAGCTGGCATTCAAGAAGACAAAGCTCATGAACGAGTTGACGATGATTTAAGTTCTGTGGTTGCGAATGAAAGTAGTTTTCTTCAAGCAAGCAATATTAATTCCAAAACACGAGCAGACTCTGACGCTGAAGATATGCTAGCTATTAATCCAATGGAATTCACGCCCCCGTCAAAAAGGTATTTAGCCGAGTATATTCATGGTGCTACGCATACAAATCAGAAGGAAGTTGATTTCGAGCATAAGGACGATGGCTGCTGTGCTGTGTGTCTTGAGCGTGAATCATATGATGATGATCTAATACTCTTTTGCGATGGATGTAACGTGGGAGTTCATCAATTCTGCTATGGTATTCTCTCTGTACCCGATGCCGAGTGGTTCTGTGCCGTCTGCTCGGTGGCTCTAAAGACTGGCAACGATGTCGCTGCTAATCCACCACGATGTCAGCTCTGTCCACACCGCGGGGGTGCGTACAAGCGGACGGGATGCCACCACTGGGTTCACGTTCAATGCTATATATGGATTCCAGAGTTACAAGTCGAGCAGGGAGTGGATGATTCTCTTATGCTTTCTGAATTAACTCGACTTGATCCAGACCGCAAGAATCTCGATTGTTCAATATGCCATTCGCAGATTGGTAATGGAAAGATTCAATGCGCACACAAGCAATGTTTGACTGCCTTTCATGTCAGTTGTGCCGCATTCGCTGGCTATCGCATGGATCAAGTCGATGTTTCAGGCAGTGACGACAAGGAATGTTATACTTTATTTCTAGCTTACTGCTCATTACACCGCAAATCTTCTGCTCCAGTATGCGCTTCGGATTTGTCAACGTTACCTGAGAAAGCAACGGTTTCCCTATCCCATCCATCACTTTCAAAACCTGCAAATATTGCATCTCCTAGTCACTTATTAGCATCGCCTTCCTCTGCGGAGGTCGAAAAGAAACGTAAAAAGTTTCGGCGACTTAAACGCAAGTATGAGTACTCTCCCTCCCACTTGTGTTCACAGCCAGAAGCGTCAAGAACATTGCAAAAGCGTCTCAAGAGAAAGAAGAAGCAGCGAGAGACTTCACGAGCTTTAGCAGCTGCGTATATTGAAGAAACAGCTGAAGTGCAAGGGGGAGATGATGATGATGACGACGATGATAATGAGTATGGAGAAGACGATCAAGAGGCGGCGGACAATTCATTTATTAACGATTCGTCGCAGCTTCTGTATTCACAGTCGGTCAAATCTTATGAAGACGTTGGGGATCTCACGTCAAAGAAGAAATTGAAATCAAGTCCCAATATGCGGGCTATTTATGCGCAATCACTTTGTGCATCACAGACTTCTCCACTACCACTAGGTAGGCACTGGGGAGCACTTCGATCAAATGGAATTATCCGTGCTTGTCTTGATAAAATGCATACCAAAACGAAGACTACGACGACGCCAACAACTGCTGTAGCAGTTGTGGAGGAATTCCAAGCGGCTTGTGACCAACGGAATTGCTTGCCAGCTGATACGATTCAACTCGATTCGCCTACCATTTGTCCGTTGAATCAGACCAAGAGGTTGTTTAATGACACTTTGCATACCGAGATGGAAACAAATGGCATTGAAACTTTCAACACATTGGAGGAAAATCGGCAAGAAAACTTGAAACAAACAAAATCACAGACGTCACTAGTTTGCAACAACATTTTATTGTCGAAAGATGACCAGTTGGCAAATGCACGAGATGTGAGAGCAATTGATTCATTCCATTTGACGAAAGAGGGAATGGCTCATGACGGAGAAAGTGCTGCGTATTCTCATTATTCGAATGGAACGTTGACGTGTAAAAGGTCTCTTGTTCCTGCGAAACGGTCCGTGACGTCTACTGTCGATCTAACTTGTCATCACTCGCAAAGGTTATCCCAGTCAATGAAGTGGAACATTCTCGTAAGCTCGACCTTTGCCAGCTCCAAAATATATGCAATCCTTTTATCGTCCAAGAGCGCCGACTGTGGCGTAACAATTACAGATTCGCTCCATGTCGATGTTTTACTTAGTGTGCGCACCGCCGTTCTTTTCTTAACAAGCCAACAAGTACACGCGCTGAAGAATACACCTCCAAACCAAAATGAAAAAAGCGGCTTGTTGTTTAGATTGACTTTGGCCATGCACAAGAAAGTCATTGTAGCTGTTGTTCACACTGGTGAAAAATCCGAGATTCAGCGAATTCTACCGTTTCCAAACGTGACAATTATTGTGCAAGATTGCATCGATACTCTATGCTCGCAACTTCACCAAATTGCACACGAGGATCTCGTCGAAGGGTACGAATTTCCTTCTTTATGTCTTGGTCCCTTAAGTGATCAGGTTCCAAGAGCGCTAGACGAGAATTTCGCATCCCGACTCGAGTTCTTTCGCTCTATTCCAGCTTTGTCACTTGACAGTGCACTGAATTTAAGTTTTCGCTTTAAAAACTTTTCAGTAACACAAGTGCCAGTGCATAAATTTAACGAAATGCATTGGAGAAGGATGTTGCCATGGATCTCCGAGGCGTCAGCGGTGGAGATTCAGAAACATGTGCAAAATATACGACGTTGAGGTTGTAAAGTATGATAGTTTAGCTATCGTCGGCTGACTATTTAAAAGCGCAGAAAGCGACTAAAACGGTCATGCCCGGTTCACTGCGAGGTGGCATGTCTTAGCCACTTTTTGTGTGCAAATTAGAATTAGGTAATTACTGTAAAATACACACGCTCCAATAATGGGAGCAGCCACAAGCAACCCATTTATCGACACGAAATTTCTTAAAAGTATCGAAGCCGCTCGGAGTTGCCCAAAATGTATTCAATTATTGTGTATCGACTCCATATTCCACAATGGAGGACATTCTTCCGCAGAGCAAGAAGCAGCACCGTAAGCAGGAAAAGGCTCGATGGTTAGCGGAGCGCAAGTCTTTGCAAATACTGGAGGGCTTAGCATCTTCCAGGCGGAAGAGTAGAAATCACCGTCAACGAATTGTCCCGCCTTCCGCTGCTGTCCACTTTGAGCCGTGCATGTCGACTAATTGTGACAATCGAGTGGCTGGACACTCGTGCGTCGTGCGGAGAATTGAACCGTACGTCCATCGCTTTGCGCTCTTTGCAAAAGACCGGTGGACGGATCGTAGTTTGCGTGATCTCTTTGCCAGTGAGTTTTCCACCCTCTCGTCAGAATACTGCGCGCGAGCAGCTCAGCTGGGGCTCATTCGGGTGAATGGACAAGAGGCGAAGCTGGACACGATTCTGAAACGTGGAAGTTTCTTTGAGCACGTCGTGCATCGACATGAGCCTGCAATTCATTTCCCGATCAAGACTGCCATGGAGTTATCGACATTGGCGTCGCTATCCACGACGTGGATCCATTTGGAGACAGACGACTTGATGGTGGTAAATAAACCCTCGGGCGTTCCCGTGCATCCAACCGGCAGCTTTCAATTTAATTCGCTGACGCATATACTGCATCATGACAGACAAGGGATTGCCGCAGAGAAGGAAAGTTTAACACAAAAGCTCTATCCAGTGCATCGATTGGATCGATTGACGTCAGGACTGCTGATACTCGCCAAATCGGCGGAAAAGGCACGCAGTCTTACGGCTGAGCTAACAAATCCTTCTATCAACCAAGGAACTGGCATGCGTTTGGTGCAGAAATACTACGTAGCGCGAGTTCAAGGCGACTTTCCCGTCACGGCAATGGGTTCTGCAGGCATTGCTAAGTTCTGCTCAGCATTTGTAACGATTGATAGTTTACGTGAAGAATACTGGCGCGTGGAAGCCCCAATCGGTTTGATGTCACCACGCCAAGGACATAAAAGATGTGTGAGTGAGTCAGAAGACGCCAAGCCTTGTGTAACGCTAATGCGTCGTCGTGGAGACTCCGTGGGTGGCGAAAGTATCGTTGAATGCCTCCTTTTAACGGGTCGGACGCATCAACTTCGAGTGCATTTACAACACGTGGGCTTTTCAATCGTAAACGATCCGCTGTACGGAATTCCGAATGAAGACAAAGGGATGAGGCTTGCAATTAGGCAAGTACAGAATGTCCTCTTTGATGCTGTTCCAATTTCATATTACCAAAAATTTCATCATGAAGATGATAAACTTCGATGTACTCGAGTGTGCGAAGTCTGCATAGCTAAAATCCAAGGAATTTTCGAGGTTGAAAACAAGGATGTAATTATGTGGTTGCATTCCTATCGATATGAAACCCCCAGTTGGTCATTTGAAGTGCCGTTGCCGTCTTGGGCCACATTGCCAACAGCATTGCCCATCTGATTAACATTGTAAAATTGCAAAAGTACTTCTCTCTGCACGACGTGCAGAGGAAGGCTCTCAGTAGCTAAGAAATCTTAGCTTACGCAGAGTAAATTCTAAGGCTTTATTATAGAGAAAACGTAAAACTGTGATAATATATCAAGTTCCTACGTAACGATCTTTTATCTACCACTGACTTTATTATATTAATAACTATCTATGTATGGCCCGCACAATCTTGTCTTATAACGATTGGCGGATATGGTAATATTGGAACAAGTCAAAGTTAATAAAGATAATATTTGTACTTTTCCTCTCATAGACCAGGTTGTTAATTAATATATTATCTAAAAAAGTAGATATTATTTGGAAAATATTACTTTACATAGGAATTTTTGGAAAGCTTATCCATAAATCGATGTAGGCCATTACATCTACTTGCTCCGCGGTCCAGTCAGCACTGGACGCGCCCAAAGAGAGAGACAAATAAGATATATTACATGTTCTGTATTAGTTTATAATGAAGTTAGTATTAAATAGATAGAAACAGAAGAACAACTTAATTACATGAAATACAGTTTACTTTTAGCCCTCTTTGCAGCAAGAATCTCAAAGAAAGTCTTCTTCTGCACGTACTAGTGTACGTGAAGTGACGTCTCGCACAGAAGCAGTACAAGTCGGCAGTGCCCCGTTACACATGGTAGCACTTTGTAGTCCGTCCAAGGACCACAGTTCTATCATCTAACATGTCCATGTTAAATAATAATGGAAATACGCATCACGTTTAGCGTGATAAATACTTATTCTAAGTGACATAGAAAGGAGTGCGGTCGAACGAACGATTTCGACCGTAGAAAATGATGCCATCTTGGCCATGCTGTCCGGTTTGGACAGATTTGCCCTCCATTCAGCCATCGCCAAGTTCATATAACATGAGCTTGACGAGGCGAAGGAGAAGGTAGCCTTGCTCGATCAGTAAGGCTCTCAACAGGCAGGACTGTTGAGGTTGCAAGAGGTACAGACCCCTGTATCTGGGATGACGCACACGCGTCGTCCCAAAACCTTAAAGATTGACATATCTAAGTATAGGGGGTCGTAGAAGACTCCCTCTCACGATGGTTTGTCGTGTTGGAAGATGCCATAAGGGCTCGTCACATCGTCGACGAGCAAATGCAAGTTGCATTTGCTCAGTCAAACCTGGCAGGTCGTGCCAAAACTTGGGCATATGCCTCAAGTTGGTGACCCGTACATATTTGGCTAGCTAGAGGATTTTCAATCCTGGCTCCAACAGAAGTTTAAGCTGCCCAGGGCTGAGTTAAAAGCTCGATCAGAGCTTCTGAAATTTAAGCAAGGCAAGCGTAATGTTCAAGCTTACGCCCAGCGTGTACGACTATTAACGAATTGTACCATGAACAATCCAATTTATGAACACACGTTGATTAAGGTAATCATGGAAGGTCTTACGGATGGTCCCGTGAAGACCCATTTGTTCCGCTGAAACTGGATACGCTTGAAGAAGCATTATCCATTTTTAAGATTTTGATGCAAGTTTATTAGCAAGGTGTATGCGGAACAGGAGGACATTAGCTTGAGACAGGCTCAAACTAGTTTGTCATCGTATCGTCCTCCGTGACGACAAGAGCTTGGAGGTCCAGAACCTATGGACCTCGCTTTCGAACAGTAAGCGATTGCAGAGATGCAATCAATGTCAAAAGTTAGGTCACTGCGGTCATGATAGAAAGTGCCCCACGCCCAGTACCGCTTATGGACTGAATTTTAAAAGGGTAACGGTCGCGGGTCCGGCGTCGTTGCGAAATCGCAACAGCGAGGCGGACCACAAAAAAACGGTTGGGTCAGTAAGAGCGCATCGCCCTACTGATTCAGCAACCTCAAGAGAATTTGCAAATCTCTTGACATAAGTTGCTCCAGACACATAATCATTATTTGTCTCTGCACCTGGTGCTGAGGTATACCTCATCACCTTGAAGTAGAAAGTGACAAATGATTTGTCACTTAGGGCCCTAGTGGACTGTGGAGCGTCGAATACTTTATTCGTCTCCAGTCGCTAGAGGGTCGTAAGCTCAAATATCTTGAGCGCGACATCCCTCCAACGACAGGCGCGTCGATAATAGTGATGAAACCCGTAGTGAGATTTCACTACCGTTAAGATTAACAGCTTGATGATGTTTTCATCGTACTGGATTTGGATGACAGACTTGATGTCATCCTAGGTTTACCTTGGCTCAGAAAGTATGAGCCAATAATCAACTGGCAGTCTCGATCCGTAAAGATGCCTGCCACTTGTTCATCAGATGGCCTTCTGATGAACGTGTTGGCGCGTCCACAAGCGTGTGGATCACTACGGCTGAATGCGATGGCCTCACTTGTGAAATGGTCGTTAGTACGACTGCACAAGATCACAGTGTGATTACTAATCACAGTGTGGAGTCAGCTGCCGGCGGCTGTGCGAATGCACAGGCAGTGCTGAAGGTCCACCACCCGAATAAGTCGAATGAATTGAGACATGAATGTACGTCTAGCGGGCTACATTCAAGGAAGGTACCGGTTGTCCAAAAAAGACAACACGATGATCCTAGACCGTAGTTGAGAGTCGACCGTAGAGGACCCGACTGTGATAGCGCAATCATATTCGGAAGATGTTAAGGGAATAATCTTCGCGTAGTTGAGAAGAAAACCCTCAAATAGTTAATGCTGAATTCAGCATCCCAAGGAATTAATTCCTCGGCAGCCTGTGGATAAATTCCAGGAAGAAAACGAGACATTGAATGTCTTGGTTAATGACGGATCAAGAGTAGGCGCTTACACTCTTGATATGTATGTGCCTCCGAAGTTACCTTCGGATATAACTCAAATATTTACCCTAGAACCTAAACGGTTCTTGAGAGATCTGCACAATGGCAGAATCAAGCAGATCTACGTAGTCTTCACAGAAGGACGATTACGTAACCGACATTCGGTCAGCGGTAATTTTTGCAGAGAACGAACGGGTTCTCAGCAGCTCATCAATGGACGAAAATGTCCTCGATGAGAAGACTCGGATTGAGAGATACAGTACTCAATCTTGGGAGTCACTCAAGGGAAATCCTCTATACGAGGATTTAATAGAATTCAGGGATGTATTCCCTGAAGCAGTTCCATGCGAGTTACCTAAGGATAAAGGCACTCGACATGAGATCGAGCTCAAACCGGGCTCGAAGTACTGTGTCATGAAGCAGTGGCCACTGCCTCGTGAACAAGTACTTGCGATCGACAAATTCTTTGCCGATCGGGTAAAAGCGGGCCATGTGAGGGAATCAACTTCCCCACATAGCTCTCCGACCTTCTGTGTGCGAAAGGCCACAGGAGGGTGGCGGATAGTGCACGCATTCAATAAACTGAATGCTGCAACGATACCGGCTCAAACGCCGATACCGAGAAAAGACGTAATCATAGACGGTATGTCTAAGAGTACCATCTTTTCGTCTATAGATCTGATGGATGGATTTTATCAGATCCTTATGCGTGAACGGGACTTCCCTACACAGTAGTGAGCACTCCCAGTGGGATGCTCTGGGAATGGCTAGTAATGCCACAGGGGCTTAGTAACGCTCCCTCAACATTCAACAGATGAGTAAAGAATCTGTTGAGACCGGTGCGGGAATTCGCACAGAGTTATTTTGACGATGTATTCGTCCATTGCCGGGCTATGGACGGAAAGACGGACGTGGAAGTTCATAAAACTCACGTTCGTCAGGTTCTTACACTTATGCGAAAGCATAAGTTGTACGCAAATCTCAAGAAGTGTATATTCACTGCAAGCGAAATACCAGTTCTGGATGCATCGTCGGTAAACACGGCGTGCGCCCTGCACCCGAAAAGATCAAGGCAATCACCGACTGGCCAGTTCCAGTTGTTGCCAAGGGACTTGGAAAGCTCCTTGGCTAGCGGCGTACTTGCACAAGTACTCACGCAATTATGCCGAAATAACAGTTCATATCTCTCGTCTCTTAAAAAAAACATGAAATGGTTATGGAACACTGATTGTCAGGGTTCCTTTGAAAGTATCAAGCAAAGCTTGACGCAATTTCCAAGATGAGAGATTGCAAATCAAGACAGACTATTACATGTGGTCTGTGACGCCAGTGTTTTCGCAATCGGCTGTGCGTTAATGCAATACGATACAGACGGCGTGGACCGCGTCATCTGTTACTAATCGTGTCAGCTGCAACCAGCTGAAAGCAATTACCCAGTGCATGACAAGGAACTCCTCGCCATGAAATATACACTAGCTAAGTTTAGGGTCTTTCTCCTCGGAGATGGACCGTTCGTATATACGGACCATGCGTCATTACGCACGGCCGTAAAAAGCTTACACATCTCGCAATGAATGGCGAGGTGGCTATCCTTCTTCGCGGAGTATAATTTCCCCGTGGAATATAAACCAGGACGACTTAATGTCGTCGCTGATGCGTTATCACGCCGACCCGATTTCGAGCCGGCTGCGCATTCCAACAGTGAAAATAATTCCACTGTTGCAACACTCCTTTCAAGTTTTCCGTCATCAACCTTGTTTGATGACATAAATAACGCCTACACGGAAGATAAAGACCTTCTGCGTTTAATGGATCATCTGATGAATCCATCCAAAAAATATTTTAAAGAGTTACCGGCTTTATATCGGTCGTCATCCGATCGATACACAACCCGCAACGGCTTACTATACTACACAGCCGTTGCCGGCGACACTCCACGTGTCGTCGTCACAACTCACAATAATTTGCGCATGCGCATCATATATGAGTGTCACGATGCAAGAACAAGTGAGCATCGTGGACGTGCGAAAACATATTTCTCAGTAAGTCGCGACTTTTACTGGCCACGCCAGTATCAGTTCGTGCGCAAGCACCTGTGCTTGCGAGGTATGTCAACGGGTGAAGCCTAGTCCTTCATCCCGTGCACCTCTCCAACGTCTGCCACTTCCGGCAAAGTGTTGGCAGTCCGTATCTATCGACTTCGTCTTCGGATTTCCAGAAGACGATCACAAAGCCAATGTAATCCTTGTTTTGGTAGACAGATTCAGCAAGATGGTACATCTTGCTGCAGTACCAGAGTCGATCACGGCTCCGGGCTGTGCCCGTGTCTTTATCGACACGGTATTCAAACTCCACGGTTCACCCGGTGAAATGGTCTCGGGTATATATTCACAATTCACGGCGGAGTTTTGGCAATCCGCGTTCCGATCTCTCGGAACACGGCTGACTATGTCAACTTTTGATCATTCAAAGACAGATGGTCTGACGGAACGCGCAAATCGCATCCTCGTAGAGATACTTCGAGGTTACGTCCAATCGTATACGAATTGGAACGAGTTTTTACCGATGGTCGAATTCGCCATCAATAATTCGGTGCATGCGTCTACAACGCATACACCGTTCTTTGTGAATGGCTTACGCCATCCTCGCATACCCACCCAATTAAAGGGATCCTCTAAGTTGGGGGGGGGGTGAACTCGCACGAGCGAAACCATTTCTGGCTCATGCTCTTCACCAATCGAAGTTAACAACGACGCGAATGATATCGATGTCGAAGCAATCGACATCGAAGATGAGAAAGATTTCATGGCAGTGCGCACAAAGCGCACTGGAAAGACAAAACAAATGAGTCAGCAGGGAATTTCTGCTGGCTCGAGAATCAGTAATCCGTTTCGTACAGGATTCCATTGCTAAAGCAGTGGACCGTCTGAAACGGAACGCAGACAAACATGGAAGAGCAAATGTTCTTTCATTTAAAATGAATGACCTGTACTACTCTCTACGGTAAACTTACCTAAGCGTGTAGTCTCTAATGTGGGCAGCAATAAACTACAAACAAATTCATTGGGCCTTTACGTGTACTGCATCGCAGAGGCAATGTGTACACAATAGAATTGCCACGTAAGATGCGAACGCATCCTACGTTTTAGGTTGGTCGGCTCCGCCCATACCATCAGTGATACAATTTGGTCGATGGCGTGAAATGAGGTATATACAACATTGTCTAGTTATAGTATGCCCTTCTTATTTGAAAGCACACGCTGAAAAACACATGCAGTGTCAAAACGCATAATACACTCAGCTCAGGATGTATGCACAATAAGTAAGATGTTACATTTACCAATTGGTAGCCTATGAAATTTAATATATCCTACAAACACAGTCAATAGTTCTGAAAAGTCAACATTAGCTTATAAAAGTCATAACAAGTATCAGATTATTAAACGTTGCAAAAGTATATTACGGTGAAAGCGCTTTGCATTTAGTCATGGTTAAAGATGCCTTGCCTCGAATGCCTTATTCGCTACACATACATTGTGGGACCGCTGCAGCCAAAATCACAGCCACTTGACCATGAGTGACGCATTTTCGAGTTTCCCTTCTTCAATAGATAAGGTATCACTATAAGCCACCGCGCTTGGTGGAAATGCAGTACGCAGCTCGAATGTGCGTGCTCGAGCTTCGGGAACCTGTTCCATCACAAATGTCCAGACCATTGCAATAGAGTCAGTCTTGTGAAAGCGCCTCGTGAGGCGAGACCCATCGGGCACCCTAATCTGAACCCGCGTAACGTCAGGGGCGCTTGCTGTGGTACAGCAGTAGCATCATACGTCAAACATTGAATGCATCAAGCAAAAAAATCAAAAATAAATGTACAATACCATCAGGCTCTGGAGCAAGCGTTACAAATGGCTGGGCCTTCTCTTCCTGTTTCATTGCATCCTCATCTTGCTTTGACGTTTCATCAACATCGTTGCCCTGCATCGAAGCAGCAATAGCCGCAGCTAGCTGGTCAGCTTCAGTCATATCCAATATATCGGGCTCAACCTCCTTCCCAGATCATAAATAATGCTAATGAGTTCGACCGATAAACGATTTACAAGCCTATACCTTCTTTTGCTCAGTCATCGGTGTATCCACAGCACGCATGCAGCAAAAATCAGACACTGTCTCGAGAACAAGTTATTGACGAAGTCTTTTAAGCAGCATTTCAAGCTAGTCAAATTTTTTGCCGTACATTTTTCAGTCATATCCTGCGGTTCATGAAAGCCTGTCCAGTGCTGCCGGATTTCTCCTGTTCGTGGGTCAATTATTATCACAACTGGAAGCGAATTGTGGTCTATCTGGTATAGACTGCAAAACTTTTTGCCATGCTCCGACCCCGAATAATTCTGATTAACAATGTGCCATAATCATTAAGCTGTAAAGCACAAAAATTACAAGCCTAAGGCTAGTGACATACTTGCCAGAACACAAAGCCGCTTGCCACTAGATTTTGCACGACATCGTCACTCCACGTGTCACGGTTCAGCATGTGACTCGCAAATACAATTTCGTCCTGAATATTTACTAATAGCCACTTTCCCTCGTTCTTGGCGTGTGTACGAGCCTACATTAAAGTACCGGAAGTTATTTAATGCTAGTAAATCACAGTAAACGTGCCAAACACGCAGCGCACATCTGCGTAAGTCCCTTGATAGATGATGCTTGTAGGCGGATGAAATAATGTGCTCAAATCACGCGTGCGCTCGATGCTAGCTCCGTCAGCACCGTAGGCATGGCTTGGGGTGTCCACGGCATTAAGCTGCCCAAACGCCGTTGAAATGCTGCCGGCCGTCATAGCTGCGATGCTTTCAGCCGCAAAGTCTCGACTTTGGTCTCGCAAGTGACGTAAAGGTCGCGCTACAAGTGAGAAATAAAAAAACTTCACTAAGTATTATATACCGGCAACTCCGGCTCCTACGAACGTACAGAGATCCATCTCTGATTCTACAAGTCGTTGGCGCTTAGAAGGATCCGGCGCTCGCACGAGATCTTCTCTGTAAAATACACAATTCCGTGAGGTATCGATTACTGCTTGCAGCACAGAAAACGCACTCTTCTCCATAAGCAGAGGCAATGGCAGCAGCAGTAGCTGCGTCAATGTCCATTGACGCAGCTGGCACCGGCTGAGAGCTAGCGTTGGTGGAACGTGCGGCAGATCGAGGCGACCCTGCAAAAGCAGCGCGATGGCTCGGTCGTCCGCTCTCCATGAATAAATTAATCTGTAGAACTTTATTAGAACACTCCATGATGGCGCAGATGATGGAAGATGACGCACCGCTTCATGCAAACTCCAATTGGTAAGCTATCGTTGCGATATGAAAAACAAGATTCTAGTGTTACAACAGCGCCAACAGTATGGACAGAAAATTACACCGACTTCAAGAAACTGCACCGCGCTGTCAGATTCAGCGCCCGTGATGTTCATAAATCTTCAATACATAGAGAAGATTCATGATATATACGAAGGATGGAGAAGCGTCAGCATCAAGCACGTACGAGGCCAGCGCGTCTTGTGCGTCGGGACTGTCCGCCATAGTGACCACGCGCTTCAAGAGTAAAGTGAAGAAGGGAGGTACACAAATGGATACATTCCTCTGTTCCTTGCTAGTATCAGTTGACCAATCCAATACTCGGTGGCAAAACCGGTAATTATTATCGGCAGTCGGTACGCCTTATTTAACTTACTTGCGCCTTTTATGACTCTCTTTTGCAGGCCAATTATAGCAAATCAAGCTTTACCTTTCTCTTGATGTCAAAAAAATCTTTTCGCTCGTCCAAGCAATAACGGGCTAAGTTGCCCTATGTCACACAAACCCATTAAGTGCACTTTGTGTACTTCAAGCGGGCTGATCAATTACTTCATATGAAGTACTTAGACCTGCCACTTGGGTGTGGTGCACATAGTGACCCACCCTTGTGTATATGATACACATAGGCGATCCGGGATAGACAGTGAATCCATGGAGGGTGTTGCAAGAATTCCATCGTACACAGCAGCGTGGATGGGATTATTATGATCCGGCCGATGCCGATGCTGACCGAAAAGATCACTAAGATCAATAAGGTTGTACAATCGTGTGCGCTGCAGTTCCATCGAACTTGAACGGGTTCATCCGAATGGGCCTGGGCTGATGCGGCCGGGCGGAAAGCATCTCAACAGTCCTGTTGAAAGCCTCATCCCAACCTGCTCACGCCTAAGCTCATCCTGCGTCTTAGTGACGGACTCCGCCGCAGCTTGGCTGTGTGCCTCGGACACGACCCTTCGCTGTCCGAGCACACATCTCCCAAACTTCTCCAACTGAGCAACATGTTGCTCAGAAGAATTGCCCAAGAGCCTGGCCAGGGCTTGCTCACCAAGTCCCTGTGCCAAGTGCTCTGCCACCTCCTGATGATGATCGGAGAGGTGTGGAAAATGAGCACAATCGATATTGAGGCTCATCCTTACTGACACCTTCAGAGAGACGGGTCGTGGGAGGGACTACAAGTGCTACCAAATGTAGGCGGATGCTTCTATAGTAGCCACGCTCTACTTAAGCACACACTTCAAGTACAGTGAGGAAGAGAACTGACCGTCTTCTCTCATGTGCAGTGAGGTAATTGGTGGGCGCTTAAGCGACCTCACCCAACGAACTAATTACCTTAGGACAAGTGTCGTTACGGAAGTGGTAATCGGGCTTAACGTGGGCACTTGTTAATTAGGATGTAATTTTAAGACTGATTTAAGATTTAATCGAATTATATATAAACCGTTTAACCAATCAAATATGTAGATGTGCACCCCTACATTGCGAGAGTATACCTCGGATCGTGGATGGCGCTAGCCGTCACCCCTTTCAATGTGAATGCATCGTATTGCACATAGACTAACGGCTGAATTCGTGGAGTGGAAACGGACGTATGGCATTCGCTTCGCCGGAACGAAGACGGAACCCGGACACGACATGTGGATGTATACATACCATGGTTGACGGATCATACAGATGCCCTGCGCCATGCGATGGCCTTTTTACCTTTCCCGGAGTTGGCAGCGCAGCAACTCACGACTAACATATTGATGAAATGGGGGAAACAGGAGGCAAACCCTGGCTATTTGCCGTGGAGCGATGCGGTGTGGTACAGCTCATCGAGGACGACAGCCGGATGGTGTCGTACGCCATGTCGCATTTGCTTGGTAAGGCCTCAGAGTGGACTTCCTCGGCGCTTATGGCGGACTGAAAGGCGTTCCAATCATGTGCGATCTTTAAGACAAAGATTCGCGCCAAGTATCAGCCGCCGAAAAACGAAGTGTTGTTTTGGGCGCGCTTCTTTGGAGCGCGACAGGCGAAGCGATCCCTGCACGAGTATGTGCAGGAGATCGCTCGCTGTCGGCTGTCCATTAGTGTAAATCCAATACCGGAACACATTAAGGAACGGATTGCGGCACATCCCATCGCGACAGGCCCTTTTAGAAAGGTGCCGTCGACGATGGAAGAGGCACTCCAAATTTCCTTAGTCGAGGAGCAATCCTTCAACAGTGCATTGGCGGCAGCTTGACATAAGCCGTCGGTCGATAGGCTGGATCTCCTATGGAACTGGGCAAGGCAGACGTAGTTTGCTACAAGTGCGGCAAGCGCGGCCATACGATGGTTCGCTGCTATGCTACAGTCCCTGCTGGTGCTAAGACGCCCAGCAAGAGTACTCCTTACCCGAAGGGTGATGGCAAGAACCAGCGTGCAAGACGCGTTAGCTCTGCATCGACCAGTGAGGGTTCGAGAAATGCAGAAGAGCAGTAGGGGCGGGATGCCTTACTGACGCTGACTCTGAAGATACCCCTAAGTTCAGAGCTATCGAACAAAAGGACTCAAGGCTCCGAAAGTTAGATCCTCAACCCTGCTGGTCTATAGCGCTCGAGTACGAGGCTATGGCCATGTGATGACCCTCCTCGTGAATCCGATGCATCACAGAAATTTGTAAAATTTCCCGCTCTAAAACAGAACCGGCGATGTGTGAGTCGCTTTGCCAAGACGGCAAACGAGAAGAGGCGACCATTCGTTAAGCGAACATCACGCTCGTTAAAATGTGAAGGAGTTTAAGTTGAATTCACCTTCAGTTTTAGTGACTCTTCGTAGAGAGAAGTTTACGAGCTAGGTATGGAGAGTCCGTATGACCTTATCCTTGGCGTGACATGGTAGGCAACACAACCATGGATAGACTGGCGTACACGCACAGTTGCTAACTCTACGTAGGGTACCGAAAAGATTGTGCTCCTGCGAGAGGCTTATGCAACTGATGTCGTGCCCAACACAGTTGAAGTGCACAGACACGAAGTCAGGTGATACAAAGCCCAACCAGCTCGTGGAGACTGGCGTAGTGAAAGGACGATGACAAGCAGTCATGCGTCAAATGGTCCTGCATAGAGCCGAGTGTCTGTGACAGTAGTTAGCGAGCTTCCAGGAAGTCAAGCGTGCCAAGAAACGACACAGAACCTAGAGCGGGTGCGTTAGCCGCGAGAGCAACGGCAGTCAAAGATTGTGGTGACTCGAAAAACGAGTACCCGACAAATAAGGACGATCAAAGGCACGTCAAAACGAATGATCTTTGAATCAGTCCCGGTCAAAGAAGACGGGCCTTCAAACGAGGTGTTCGAGGCCGTCGATCACAAATGGCGAACGCATCCTCAGTCGAGGTGCCTTAGCACGTCTTGAAATCTGCCGAGGACATAGTAAGACTCCCAGAGATGTCGTGGGATCTGATCCTTGCCGAACTTAAGAAAGGAAATATGCACAAAATAGTCACAACAGTTCCAGAAGAACTTGGTGGACTGTTGCTTGTCGTCCACAATGGACGAGAGTGTCTTTGAAACAGACAAAAAGAAATGATTCGCTGCTCAAGGCGGGGATGCCTTGAAAGACAGCCCATTTTTTTTAAATTTTGTGGAAATACCATGATGTGTTCCCAGAAGAAGCGCCGAGCCGCCTACCGACCGATAGGGGCATCGGACACGAAATTGATTTAGAATGTGGCACCAATATTGTGTGACCAGGCAATGGCCGTTGCCGATGGAACAAGACGATTGTGTCGATGAGTTCTGCGACAAGCCAGCCAAGGCAGAGCATGTGCGTGAGAGCAGGTTGCCTCACTGCAGCCCGACCTTCTATGTGTGTAAAGCCACAGGTGAATGGCGCGTGGTTCACACTCTAATAAGCTGAATACGGCAACCAAACCGGCGCAAACGCCAATCCCGCGAAAGATGTCTTGTTGAACTCCATGGGATAGTCTACTATCTTTCTGCGTTGAATCTAATAGATAGGATGTTCCAGGTACTCATGAGGGAGTCCGAGACAAGGCACCAGGAAAGTGGGTTTCGTGTTAAGGCACAACTTAAGTCGTCAACGTTGGCAGCCATGAAGGTCTACCACGTAACGAGCTCGTTGGCCTCCGAAATAAACGAGCTACAGTCAGGACGAACATTGTCGCGTGCTGTTGGATCACTTCGGTGGACGAAGGTCTCCCTTCCATCACAGCTAAAGGCAAACTAAGTCGGTTTGGCTACAGCGATGACCTGTTATGCCATCAGCTGTCCTTTTGTAATTCCTTGAGAATTTATGTCCCTCATGACACAGGTCTCAAGTTAAAGATACTTTACGAGCTCCACGATGCACCATCTAGTGCGAACAGTGTCAGCGCATAAAGCCAGTGAAGCCGCTTTCGATTCTGACGATTGTTTAAGTCGGTTAGTCTGGACTTCATGTTTGGCATGCCGCTTGACCACAGGGTCGGACGGATCTCGTCGTCTTTGTAGACAGACTGAGCAAAATGGTGCATTTAGCACCATGTAGCTCATCGGTTTCAGACAAGGAGTCAGCTCTCTTGTTCCTGGTCCCCGTGTATCGCCTTCACGGGATACCCGAGTATGTAGTATAGGACACGGATCCACGTTTTACGTCGGGCTTTTGGCGACAAGTACTTGAGGTGATGGGTAGCAAGCTTCACATATCTAAAGCCGATCATCCCCACATCGATGGCCAAACGAAACGTGCCAATCGGGTCGTGGCGGATTTACTGCGCACGGTTGCGACTGACAAAGAATGGAGCAATTCGTGGAGTTCGCTATTAATGACAGCGTCCACGCTAGCACGGGTGAGACACCGTTTTATCTAAACGGCCTGCGCCATCCTCGGACACCAGTCTCGTTTGTGCGCAGCCCGAGACTTAGTGGAGGAGGGCCCCTCACTTTGCTTCCGTGCAAAAAAGGACACATTTTCGTCAATATGACGTTGACCCGTGAGGGTATCATGTTAACGACAAAAACTTGCCCTAGAGACACTGCCGGTTTAGCAGTGGTCACGACACCTTATAGTATCAGTTTGGAGTCCCGCTAAAGAATGCCTGTGCTCTTAAATAAATCGACGTTCAACTACGTCCTGTGACCAACCTTTTGGCGGTGTTATAGGCGAGTTTAATGCCAAAGCGTGTGCGAAGCTCAACGCTTTGTGGATGAGCGATTAGCCACCAAACGAAAAGTCCGTGATGCAATGGCAAGCGCACAAGACAAGCAAAAGCAATATGCGGACCAACATGGTCGCAAAAACAATGAATGCTTTGGAGTAGGAGGAGAAGTACTATTAAGTACTGCTAACCTACCTTAAAGCGCAGATTTTGTATTATTTGGAGGTACTACGAAATTATATTCCGCGCGTTTCATCAGGCCGTTTTAGGTTGTCGAGGAGGTTGGAGACCAACATTATAGGCTCATCCTCCCGCCGTTGATAAATATGCACCCCGTCATTTTATGTGGGGTCGTCTGAAATGGTATGTTGATCCAGACGAGATCACATATCTCCATCCGCCCAAGGAGACAGATGGTGACGCCGACAGTGGGTCGAGCGCCGATCAGGTGAAGGGTGAAGGGTGAATTCCTTTCCGCCGACGATCCCTCGGACCTTGATATGGAATCGAAGAGCGAGGGATATCGCGCGCGTAACGCGATCTATCAACATCAGCTTCTTCAAAAGGTCCAGCCGAAATTTCTTCGAGAGAACATCGTCGAGATTCGCAATACTGGACATTCGAGATCCTAGTGGAGAGGATACCCGAAGTATTTTACTTTTACTCTTGGGAACCGGTCGACGCCCTACGCGTCGACGTGCCGGGACTGGTGTCTATCTATGCAACGGACCCGTTGGAGCCTCTCCACTTGTTCCAAATGGACTAGAAGGAGTAGCGTGATAGGAAGATGCAGGGGGTAAAGTACCACCCATGAACTCTCTCACACGCTATCGAGGGAAGTTGATTCGCTGCGATCGTTGTTTCGCCACATCGCTATGTGACTGAACACGGCGCTGGAACTCTGCTTCGTATTGGTCAGTTATTTAATTAGAACGCAAGACGACTGGGATCGGGGAACACGCCCAAGTGATTTCTTCTAAAGCCTTCCATGAACTGTAAAGGCCATAACAATTATGTGGATCTATAGTAGCGCGCTCTAGGAGCAACGAACTAGTTCCATCCAAGTTGGGCCATTTGAATGGGGTGGCATCAATGGTATGCCACCAATTACATAGCCGCGTTCAATACGACTGACTTGTGACACCGACTGGACACGTTCACGTGCCGTCGGTGGAGCTCTACGTTCAGACTCTTCTTTGTCAGACCCATGATGTATGATGGTCTGAACGACAGATGCTGGAGTCTTACTCAACTGAGAAGCAGCTGCACCTCTATGGGCAGTGCTCTCATGAATGGTCGCTACGCTAGCTAGCATAGACGACGAGACAGTTGCCTCATTGATGTAAGGTATTTAGAACAGTACGCTCTCCATGTAGAGATGCACATCTATAGGGATGGAATCTATTGATTGGGTGAAAAGGTTTTTCATTTAATTATTTTTAATAAATCAAAGGCAAGTTTGCCTTCGCAACGTTGGGCATCTCCATGTTAGAAGCAATGGGTAAAGTTTGGATGAGCAATATAGCGCCATCATCCTTCCCCATTAGCTCGCTGTGCTCATTACTACCAAGAGGTGATGGCAGCGATGTTGACCCGTGTAGTCAACAATGACCGGCGGATATACATCCTCGCTGCGCAACTGGGATGGATCGTTCAGCCCGGTTACTAGTGCGACAGCAGCAGCAGTAGCTGTCGGCGCTGTAACTGTGGCACTAGGCGACAGCAGCGTTTGTCACTGCGTGCGCGCTCTGTGCGTCGTCTTGTGGGTGTCTTTGCAGATGACCCATCAGCTTTTCCTCTCTTAAGTGGCATGTCAAGCGCCGTGTGATTTTTAACTAAATGTGCACACACTAGTCGCTGAGAGTGGTTGAAAGGACTTAAAGCGTGTAAGCAGCTCGCTGTCCCCCGTTCCTCCCGTTGACGATTTGACAAATGTAGAAACCGTTCTTAAAGAGGTTGGTGGTGTTACGGGCTAAAGTTGCCCTATGTCACACAAACCCATGAAGTGCACTTTGTGTACTTAACAAGATGGTCTATTACTTCATCTGAAGTACTTAGACCTGCCACTTGGGTGTTGTAACGGGGCACCTTTACTGTACTGATCAGTACTAGTTAACCTTACACTGATTACAGTGTAGGTTAGGTGCCTCGAAACTTCACGTAGACGAGGGTACAGAAGAAGGTTTCTAAGTAGCTAGGGAGATTTAGCTACCAAAGGTAACTCAAAGGATTCGAATTTGAGAAAAGTTAAATTGTATTAATATTTTGTTTCCTACTTAACTCTCATTATCTATTATTAAACTCATTAAATTAATAGCTCACTCAGTATGGCACCTCCTTGCGCACCGCACAACCGTGTCTTGTAACGATTGGCGGGGTTGATTTAGTCTTGAATAAACCTATCAATAAAGTTAATGTCGTATTGCATGAGTAATAGCAAATTGGGTATTGTTGGAACTATTTAAGTCAAAATTTAAAAAGATAATAATTTTATACTTCTTTGTTTGTTCTTCTTATAGGAAATTATAATTTTGTTCTTCTTTGTTTGTTCCTCTTATAGGCAATAATATATTTTTCTTAAAAAAATAATACTTATCTAACGGGGCACCCCGTCCCATCACCCCCATCTAAACCAACAGTCACTATAGTGACTGGTTAAGGGTGACAGGAAAGATTTTCAAGTCTTTCCCTGTAATTTGCATTATTGGTTTTTTATCAAAATACCGATTTATTTGCATTCTTGATTTTGACCAAAATCAAGATGGCGACTTGTAAGTCTGTGCGCGTTGGCCGTGAGGCCGCTAAGGTGGCAGCTGCACGGATCAGTATGGTTGTCAGTGAGAAAAATATTTCAGTAGACGCTAATGCGTCTACAGTGGGGATAAGTCACCTCCTACTTCCATTGTAGGTGACTGGAACATGTCATCCGTTGATGACATTGCAGGTGACGGTGTCAAGTCACCTGCTACACCAGTTGTAGGTGACTGGACCAAGTCACCTGCATCGCCCGACTCAGTTTCTACTGTAAAGGCCGCCGAATCACTCGGGGCCGAGTCCATTAAATCTTTATGGTTCTAACGTGACAACAAGAGAGGTGATGACGAGGTTGTTCGTCTGGTCGGACCTCGTCCGACCAGAGGGAGTCATCATCAGATGACTCCGTGGGCGATGAACGCTCTGGTGATGTTAGAATGCGTCACCAGGATTTAAGTGGTCGTAGGAGAAAGAATGCTGCTGGGTGGTGCTAGTTTGCATCACCAGGAAAGGATTGATTTTTGGAATAACTCTAAGGGCCTAGTTAGCGTTAACGTTAATATGAGCCAAAAGGAGAGGGACCGCAAGACGTTGCGGTTCGCTCCTGAAAAGAGGCCTTAGTTACCATTTAAGGGAAACCTCATTCGTTGGTCTGGTATGACCAACGATCAATATCATATTACATTATGGAAATATAAGATAAATATACCAAAATAATTAATATAAAAATATACCAAATAATTAAAAAAAATAAAAAAGACAAAATATCTAATAAATAAAAATACCACGCATGTAATTTAGATACGAGTATATATATAAGCTTCGGATCATGAAGAGATATGCTACACTTGATCTTAGCCAAGAGGCAGAGAAGGTACCATGAAGAGATGTGGATTGAAGGCGTTGTTATTCATCAAAATTTGTCATAAGCATACTACGGAGTTTTAGCATCAATCTAGTCACGTAATTTATAAAATTTCGAGTAGATTAAGACTCTGTAAGACTGTTCCATTTATGTTTTCTGCTGTTCAGACGAAATTTGACACACATCCCGTTCTAATTATTGTATGATCTTTAATGCTGCAATATGTATAATTCTGGCATGTTGCAAAACTTTGATGTCCTACCCCCGCTATCTCTTGCTGGCCGCACATAAACGACTGTGTTTTGCTGCATATTAATATCAGCGATGGATAGCGACGACGAGCAACAGCAAGCTAGCAGCTTCTTCGAGGATAGATGTTACACTAATATAACCGAATTAATCAAGCAGTTATTGAATATAATCGAAATTGCAACCGTCCGTTTCGCGTTGTGTGAAGCGATAAAGTGCAGAGTGTGCCACCAATTTGGTCATAATCGTAGGACCTGCCCGAGCAGGGACGCATGATCGTATGATTCGTTATCTCTAGTAAATAGTGCATGATTATTAGAGGTTTTTTATCCAAAACTGGGTTTTCCTCGTCACAAAAACATAATACATGCATAAAAATTAATGCGAATGATTTTAGTCCACATATCTCGCAAAGAATGGCGAGATGGGTATCTTTTTTCGCGGAGAATGGCCTCCGTGAGATATGAGCCTGGACGACTAAATGACGTCGCTGCTGCGCTTTCGCGCCAGCCTGATTTGAACTGGCTGCGCAAATCAACCTTGCTACTAAACACTGTTGCAACAATAAGTTTTTCGTTGTCAGCAGGTACTTGACGACTATCCGTATGGCACTTGTTCCGCATACACTTGTCAAGGCCCAACTTCGAATGATTTGGTGGCAAACCACGACTGTTGGACGTTTAAATGGAATCATATTGCGGATGTCTGCTACTTTGATGCAATCCAACGTTGCATTGACAAGTGGAGACAGAATTTAATGAAAATGACGGCGCTCCTTCCTTTCTCAGTATCGCCAGAATAGCAACAACCGCCTTTTCTGGCCGTGTCCGCACTTTCGGGGATGCGATGGCAGAAGCAAATTTGTAGTTTACTCGTTCTATCGTAAAGCTTAATAGCAACGCCTTCAATCATATATCTTTATGACCCCAAGCTTGTGATACTCGTGCGTTTATTATACATGCGTGGTATGGTTTTTAATTATTAATTATTTTGTATATTTTGTATAAATTTTAATTATTTCGTATATTTTTTTATTGTAATTATTTTGGTATTTATTATTCCCT
The DNA here is from genome assembly GCF_004359215.1 of Bremia lactucae. Taxonomy (NCBI): domain Eukaryota; phylum Oomycota; class Peronosporomycetes; order Peronosporales; family Peronosporaceae; genus Bremia; species Bremia lactucae. Next base: position 38,270 of record NW_027152197.1, on the reverse strand, counting down.
TCCGTTATTCGACTCATCCAGGCTCCACAAGCCTGGTGAGGACGAATGGAAATCTTCATCGATGCATTTTTCTGGCATCAGTGGTGCACGTGCAAACGGGCAAAGGATGTCAAACCTTTGTTCCAAGCTTGGCCAGCCTTTGCACAGAATGAACAAAGCATAAGCCATGAGGTCTGGCTGGACAAGCTAAATGCTTTCCGTGAACGGTTCGAGAGACGGACCGCAGTCAGTGCATGCTATAAGCTGCACCGTTTGTCGAGAGAGGCAGAGATACCTTGCCTCTCGTGGGGGGGCTCATGTCCATGCTGTTTAAGGGTGCAGATCATGCCCCTAAGGAAGCATATTCTCGTAAAGTACCTCATTGGAGGACGCTCATCTCTTACGGGATGCGTCAAAGGATTGAGAACCTCTAATCTTTTTACGAGCGCGGGAAGCGCTTGTTTTTCGATGGACCTTCTGTCGAAGAGGGTATGTCATGTCGTACTGCAGGATCATTTTCGACGTTTTCTATGGTGCCGTGTTGCGAGACCGGGAACGTCCATCATCACTTGGATACGAGGTTCCCATCTATCATGCGAGGGTGGACACCATCGCCAACGAACGAGACAACTCGTTTAAACCCTATTTGCCTCACAATGGTTCAAGAAGCTTTCAACAAGATTACGCTTCTCACCACTTGAATCCGTCAATGGATGTGGAGGAAGAGGAAAAATCGGATTAGCCTCGTATGACGAGCCCGGGTCAACATTGTGATCTGGATCACATCCTTTATTATTCGAGGGAGGATCTTGATCACGAGCGATCCCGTCGCCACGAGTTAGCGGTAACGGCTGATAATGTTTCTCGTGACCAGTCGAGAAATTGTGCGCAGGTGGGGCGAACAAAAGGACACATCAGTCCCTTCAAAACGAGCTGGTGACAGCTGACAGAAGATCTTTTCCTTAAAGGAAAGAGTTAATTGTCTGGTTTGGGAGAATCAGACTATGTTCCGAGACAATAAGGCTTTAGCTCAGACCATCCGGCTTTGGCGGATGCCCTAGACCGTTCCGGTGTAATTCGGAATCGCAAGAAGCCTCGATCAGATAGTACGGGCAGAGACGCCCAGCATAAAACGTAGGATGCATTCGCATACTGCGAGGCAGATCGATCGTGTACGCATTGCCTTGGCGATGAAGTATACGAAACAGGCCGATATACCTGGGTAGGAATTTATTGCTACCCGCATTGTCACTACAGGTTCTGGTAGGCTTAACGTAGGCAGTAGGACTAGGTCATTAACATTGAATGAAAGTACGTTTGCTCTTCCATTTTGGTCAGAGTTCCGTTTTTCTCGGTCCACCGCATCAGCGACGAATGCCTGTATGAAATGGACCACTGCTTCTCTAGCCAGCAGGAAATCACCTGCTAACTCGAATTTATTTTTGTTTTCAGTGCGACCAATTCGCACTGCTGAGATATCAATCTCCTTATTGAGAGTGTTATCGTTCAAATGAATAATTTTTTTCGATGCTGAGTCTTTCAGCATCGTTATCAAAGTCAGTAATATTGTTATTACTGAGTTTGTCTACTTTAATCAGGATTAAATCAACATTGGTATCCTTCGCATTGACTTTAGGGCTTAAGTGTGATGAGCAAGATCTAGACAGTTTTTTGCTCGAGCGATAAATAAGAATACTCGCAAACAGGGTAGGTATATGTGAGTGGCTTAAGCCGTTCACAAAAATATGGTGTATGGATTGTAGATGCATGCAGTGAATTGTTGATGGAAATTTCTACCATCGGCAAGTTACTCGCTCCAACTCTTAAAAGAGTGGACGCACCGCGAAGTATCTCTTCGAGAATACAGTTTGCCCGTCCGCTCCGTCTGACCATCTGTTTCGGGATGATCAGAAGTTGACATTTTAACTGTGTTCCAAGTGATTTAAACACTGTTTGTCAAAATTCCGCCGTGAATCTACGGTCTCGATCTGTTACCAGTTCACTGGGTAACCCGTGGAGTCGAAATATCGTGTCAACAAAGACACGACACAGCCTTGGCTATGATCGACTCCGGGACTGCAGCAAGATATACTATATTTTAAAATGATCAACAAAACCAAGAATACCATTATTCTTGTGGGTGTCTCCGGGGAATCCGAAGACGAAGTCCTTATACGGACTGCCAACACGCTGCGGGAACAGGCAGAGGTTGTAACGGAGCACGGGATGAAGCACTGGCTTTACCCGTTGACAAACTTTGCAGGCACTCATGTACTTGCGGACCATCTCATAATGGCGTGGGAGATAAATCTTCTCATGTCGACGATGACCACTTGATGGTGCATCGTGGTATTCATACATGATGCGTAATCGCAAATCATTATGTGTAGGGGTGACGGCACAAGGTGTGTCGCAAGCAATGGCTGGCTGAATCGATATACAACACACAATAGTTTATTGTATGGCAATGGCTATACAATAAACTATTGTGTGTTTTATATCGATCTGTTGAGGATCGATACATAATGACAATCGTTTAAGAATTGTTGGGATAGATTTCTAAGGTAACACATCAACCCTTTAAGAGCCTTATCTTCTTGATAAGCTCTTCTAAAGTCGTCAAGTAATGTTGACGACGGAACACTTATTGTTGGAACAGTGGCCTTTAGCTCACTGTTGATTTACGCGTATAATGCCTATACTTGAACTGGCGCTTAGCAAGGCTTTGAATGTCTCGTTTTTTTCTAAGAACTTATTTTCACAGTGTCCTGCGGACTTATTCCCACAAGTATTTCAATGCTTCCTTCCTAATTTATCTGGATAGTATCCTTTTCGACTGCCTCGAGCTGTGTTCGCGCAACCACAGCAACATTGTCTACGAACGACCTTCCAGTCGATCAGAATTTTTGACCTGTCTCTTATCGACAGGCGTTTAATTTTCTTTAAATGTAGCTCTTTTAAGCACGAATCTTTGTCCCGGTCCATGCGACTTATTCGAGTGGTTGACCTTGGAAGTTGCATGTGCTTGCGCGCAACCATCGGTATCTAACTTCATACTCACTCGAACGCTTATGGACGCTCCAAGACGTTCATCAGATGGCCATCTGAATAATAAGAGACAGGCATCGCAAAAGATCGATGCGCCAATTGATGCACGGCTCGTACTTTCTGAGCGATGGCGTTTCCAGGATGACATCAAATTTGTCATCCAAAAAATCGAGTCAATGAAATTGTCATTGGACTATTAAACCTTGAACTTGAATTGAGTATCAGCAACACGTTTCTGGACTGTAACGGATGCGCCTGTTGCAAGGCGCACTATCGTCCACGTTAAAGGTATAGGACACTCAACAAACTTAAGCCTACATTCTCTAGCGATTGGCGTCAAATCAATTGCTTAAGCCCCACAATCAACTCGGGAACGAACTTGGAAACGTGTGTCACTTTGATTTGTAAAGTGATAAAGGAACCTCATCACTAGAAGCAGTATCACACAGTAATCGTATGGTGGGAGCAACTTTCGTTAAGAGACCAAATCTTAGCGCACCTTCCTTTCTGACGATCCGCCACGCCGTTTAGATTTCTCAACAGCGTCGAATCCCTGATACCGAGAAAGGACGTATTCATTGATGGCATGTTTAAAAGTAGCATATTTTCCTCGTCCATGGTTATGATGGACGGGTTCTATCAGATCCTTATGCGTGAACAGGATATTTCGCTCACAGCAGTAAGCCCCTTAAGCGCATGTTTAGGGATTGGCTAGTGATGCCACAGGGCTAACGCCCCTACAATCTTTATCAAATGTGTTATCAATATGTTAAGATTGTTGCGAAATCTCGCACCGAGTTAATTTGATGATATCTTCGTTCATAGCCAAGGCATGAACAGAAATTGAATGTTGAAGTACATTTCATCCACGTCCGATAGGTTCTTATACTAGTGCGTAAGCAAAAGTTGTATTCAAATATCAAGACGTGTATATTCGTTGCAGGCAAATAACTACTTTTTTATGCATCGTGGGTAACCCCGATGTACACCCTGATCCTGGAAATATCAAGCCGATTACCGACTAACCGGTGGCAGTCGCTGTGGAGGGAATTCTTATGTTCCTCGGTTTTGCGTCGTATACTCACGCAACTATGCCGAAATGACAGTACATCTTACTTGTTTACTCAAGAAAAATGTAAAGTGGTCATTAATTGTCACCGTTCCTTTAAAAGGTATACAGCAAAACTTGATGCAATCGCTAAGATTCGCAATTGCAGACGCCAGCAATTTTGCAGTCAGCTAAGCGTAAATGCAATATGACACAGACGGCTCGGAGCGCGTCGTCTGCTATCATTCGCGTCAGCTTTAACCAGCTGAGTGATTTTTTCAGTGTCTGACATGGAGCTCCTTGCCATGAAATATTCACTGGCTAAGTTTCGAGTCTTTCTGTTTGGAGCTGGACCGTTCTTGTTCACACGGGCCGTAAGAAAAGTCAACACTTGTCGTAAAATATTGCGAAGTGGCTGTCTTTATTTGCAGAGTATAGCTTCTTCGTTGCTGATGCGTTATCGCGCCGGCCTGATTTTCCTCTGACTGCGCTACTCAGCAGTGAGGGTTAGCCTACTGATGCAATACTAGGCGACTTTTACTAGCCATGCCAGTATATATTCTGCGCAAATCATACGTGCTTCCGAAGTTTGTCAACGGGTGAAGCTCAGTGCTTCATCTCGTGCTCCGTTACAACCTCTTCCTGTTCCAGAAGGGCGTTGGCAGTCCTTATCAATGGACTTCGTATATTCGGATTTCTCAAAGCCGCTCGCAAGAAAAACGATATTCTTGCGTTCACTGCAAGATAGTACCTCTTGTTGCTGTCCCGGACCATGGGTTACCCCGTGAACTGGTGTCGGATCGATATCTCCGGTTAAAGGTGATATTTTGGCAATTCGTGTTCAAATCACCTGGAATACATTTGACAGGTCAACGTCTGACCATCCTGAAACAGATGGCCAAACAGAACGTGCAAATCGTGTCCTCAAAACATGCCTCGAGGATCCATCCATATGTGTACGAATTAGAGTGGGTTCCTGTCGACGGCAGAATTTCGAACAGCAACTAGGTGCATACATAAACAAAGCATACATCGTTCATCGTGAATAGCTCATGCCGCTCATGCGTAACTACCTTGTTAGAGGGTAAATTAGGATCAACGTGGAGGGTTCGCTCGAGACAAAGACCGATCTGGCTCTGTTCATCACATTGACTCACCCGTCGAAGTAAAAATACCAATATTAATCTGGTCACATTGAAGAAGACAAATTCAGCAAAATCGAAAAGGCTATTCCTGACTTGAATTATAACGATGCTGACACATTCAGCCTTGACGATAGTAATACCAGTAAGAGCATTGATGCCCTCACTGAAGAGGAGAATGATATCTCCGCAGTTGGCAACCGAGTCATCCGGATAATCCATGCAGACTCGAGAAGCAGTGGTCCGCTTCGTGCAGGATTCCATCGCTGGTGTGCGGATCGTCCGAACGAAATGCTGACCAAATTGTAAGAGCAAATGTTCTTTTAATTATGGTAAACGATCTAGTCCTACTGTCTACGTAAATCTTCGTAATATGTATTACAAAGTATGGGCAGTACCAACTACTGCCCAAGTATATCGGTCTTTTTTTGCGCAGAACACCGCCAATGCAATGCAAGTGCAATAGAGCTGCCTCATAGTATGCACACGGAACCTACATGTTACGTCGGACGTCTCTGCCGTCGCTTTATACGGGAGTGAATCGAATTGAAGCGTTTCAAAGCATTTGCTAGAGACTTATGGTACGTTTCACTTCAATCTTCAAGGATGCAGATTGTTGACAAGTACTCCAGCTCGTTACGAAGGGCTTTATGCGCCTATTTGGTCGGTAATTGCTAAATTGGAATTTTCACTCGGTATTCCGACCGATCGATGCAAAGACTGTTCACCGGTTACTGTAAGTCATGGCGACAATCAACCTCATGATCCACGCCCTCCCCCCCCCTCCAGGCCCCGGAGGACGCGACTATGATCGTGTCAACGTGCTGAAGACAGGATTGTTGGCTCATAACCTTGTTGAGCAGCGAAGCGGACTGAAGCGAAACGAGTCGAAGTGACAGGATGGTCCGACGAGTAAGTCGGACCTGGTTTAATCTCCTCCTCCGCATCTATTGATAAACCCGAACGATACGAAGGGCTAACTCGTAGAGCGCTTCCGGAATCACCGCGATGTGGGAGGAACTCATACGAGTTATCTTGTTAGCTGGCAGGGCTATCCACCATCGCGCGACAGCTCGAAGTCTCGTTTCCAGTAAATTCGGGTCTCGTCAAGCGGTATGACGAGACCAATCCTTTGGTCCACAAGAAACCGGAAATAGAACGCTCTGCTGCTTTGCGCGCTCGTAAAGGTATTGGAAATTATCAATCCCTTCGCGTATCTTAAAGAGAGGCACGCCCTCAATGGGATTTTTAGGGATTTCACCTCCAAGGGGCATGGACTGCATCCTTAACGCAGCTAGGGCATGAGTTTTTCCACGAGAGGCAAGGATAGCCTGCCTCTATCGACAAACAGTGCAACTTATAGCGTGCACCGACTTTAAACCGGTCAAGTTAAGTAATCAGTTTGTCTTGTCAGGCCTCTCAATTTACGCTCGTACATTTTATACATGAATACACCAAGGTTGAAACAGAGGATTTGAATCCTTGGCACGCTTGCCATAAAAGTTTCGATGCCTTTATCGGCGTCTATGAAAAATTCGCGTTCGTCTTCACCAGGCCTGCGAAGCCTGCATAAGTCGAACAACGGAATTTTGTATCGATCGTTGGACAAACGAATCAAGTTGTTCAGAGTGGGCGACAAAGGCTTCTTCTGAGGAGCGACAGGCAACGTATTGCGGTCCCTCTCCTTTGGCTAATGTTAGAATTTGTGCTACCATTTTTTCACAGGATGACTCCGTAACAAGAGGCTGAGACGATTCGATCAAATTCGCAAACAGCTCTTTAGTTGTTTTGTTAAAACATACTAGTTTAGCGGCATCAATCCCGGGTTTAAATAGACTTGGCAAAATGTTTGAGTTGAACATGTAATCCGGCTCATAAAATTATTCCTTCATCGGAGTTGGGGCGAGTTGTCTCCCTCTGCAGACGGAACGGGTGCTGTTTTTGCTTCATCAGTTACTATACATTGACTGTCAGATTTGCCACCTTAGATGCGATGCGCACGGTCTTAGTCACTTTGCGCAAATCGGTGAGATTATAGGAGAAAGGCAATAGTCCTCTAAGTCAGTCTACATCAGTTACTATAATGACTTTTGGTTAATTGGTGATGTAACGGATCACCCCGTTACAATTTTTTTATTACCGCAACGAGGAATAATAAAGGACAATTAAGCTAGTGTATTGTATAATTCTACTAATTATTCCAATATTACCACACGTGGTATGTGACAGTTCTGTCCATTGGTTGATTTACGTCTATCAATCTCGCCAATCGCACCTAGACGCGCGAGTGGGCTATCAAAAAGATTGAAATACATAGGACCTTATTTAGAATAATACAGTTTTACTTTTCCCGTATGCTACGCCTTTTTAGTATCGACCGATAGATGCTAAGAATTCTTAGCAATTTTGAAACCCTCCACTACACGTCTTGTGCCGGACGTATTCGCCTTCACTACTATCTGTGCAGCTCGGCTAGTACTAAATCAGTACTACCGAAAGATGCCCCGCTACACTTTGTGTCTCGCACGAAAGTCTTGTGAAACTGGAGTTTTTCGCACAAAACCAGCCTTTTCAAATAATCAATCAAGCATTGCCTTTGTAGGCGGGCACTTCTATAGCAGCCACGCTCTACTTAAGCACACACATTCAAGCAAGGTGAGGAAGCCGTTGAACCGTCTTCTCTCACGTGCAGTGAGGTAGTTCGTGGGAGCCTAAGCGACCTCACCCAACGAACTAAGTACTAGGACAAATGTCGTCACCGAAGCGGAAATGAGTATTCACGTGCGCACTTCTTAATTAGGTAGTAGTCTTAAGACTGATTAATATAATATCGAATTTAATACAAAACATTTCAACCAATTAATAGATGTCATCTCTGTAGATGTGCACCCGTACATTGCAGGTGTACTATTCTAAATATCTCGGATCGTGGATGACGCTAGCCGTCATCCCATTCAATGTGAATGCACCTATGTGCATTACATACACAAGAGTGGGTACTATGTGCACCACAGCTGTAATGGGGTGTACCGTTACATAATTATTAGTTCCTATAAGTGGAATAACAATTATAATTTCCTATAAGAGATAATAAACAAAGAAGTACAAAATTATTATCTTCATTAATTCTGACTTAAAAAAAAATAGTTCAAATAATATCAAATTTGGTATTATTGATGCAATAAGACATTAGATCTATTGATTGGTGAATCAGGTCTAAATCAACCCCGCCAGACGTTACAAGACACAATTGTGCGGTGCGCACGGAGGCGCCGTACTTATATATAAATATAATAAGTTTCGTAGTAGATAGAAGATCGTTACGTAGGAAACTAATTATATTAATACAGTTTTAATTTTTCCTAATTCTAATCCATTGAGCCACCTTTAGTAGCTAAATCCCTTTAGCTACTTAGAAAACTTCCTCTGTACACTTGTGTACGTGAAGTTTCGAGGCATTTAACCTACACTGTAATCAGTGTATGATTAGCTAGTACTGACCAGTACTAGTGAAAGTTGTACTGTTAAACGTGCAATTTGTAGTTCGTTCAACAGCTCACGCACGTTCCATCCAACATGGACATGTTAGATGAAGAAATAAGGGAGCTTCCAAGCCCCTCAAGAAGGTTATCACGCAATACGTGAGCCTCGAATAGGAAGCGATCGATCGAAAGAGTTCGGTAGGCGGGCTGGCGCTTTGCTGTACACTCTGGGAAGAGATGAACAGCATGCAACTAAAGCCGACTTGATTCAACACGACATTTAACCTACACTGTAATCAGTGTATGGTTAGCTAGTACTGATCAGTACTAGTGAAAGTTGTACTGTTACACGTGCACTTTGTGGTTCGTTCAACAGCTCACGCACGTTCTATCCAACATGGACATGTTAGATGAAGAAAGAAGGGAGCTTCCAAGCCCCTCAAGAAGGTTCTCACGCAATGCGTGAGCCTCGAATAGAAAGCGATCGATCGAAAGAGTTCGGTAGGCGGGCTGGCGCTATGCTGTACACTCTGGGAAGAGATGAACAGCATGCAACTAAAGCCGACTTGATTCAACACGAACTCTACGGGGCTCAAATGAACAGCATGCAACTAAAGCCGACTTGATTCAACACGGACTCTACGGGGCTCAAAGAACGTAGCCTAGCTTCACCAGAAAGGCTCTCAACACTTGGGTGTTGAGAGAACAGGGTGCTCAACAGATGGAACTGTTGAGACAGCAGCATTTACATGCTGCAACTGGGCCGACGCTTCGGCGTCGACCCGAAAGCTTGAAGATTGAAATCTCTACGTTTTGGGCAGCCATAGTCGACTCCTTTGCGAGATGGTTCGTCGAGTTAGACGACGCCACTGAAGCTCGTCGTATCAGTGATGATGCGACGAAAGTGAAATTTGGCATGTCCAACGCAGCCGACGTGCCAAATCTTGAGATTTAGGGCTCAAGCTTCATGGCCCACAAGTTCTTTAACACCCGGCTCAGACAAACATCTGAGCCGCCACGTGCCGATTTCAGGGCTCGAGCCGAGCTCCTGGATTTAAGGCAGGGCAAGCGTGATCTACACGCTTATGTTCAACATACACGATACCTGGTCAGTTGTATCGTTCGTCATCGAATAGATAAACAAACACAGGCAACTGTGTTTATTAAAGGTCTCGCAGACGGTCCTGTTAAGACCAACTTTTACCGGCTAGAATTAGAGTCGCTAGACCAAGCAATCTCTACAGCGGAACAGGAGGACTTCAGTCTTAAAAAGGCTTCTGTCCACTCTGGTGCTTATCGTCCACCGAGACGACATGAAAACAAGGTCCTGAACCCTTGGATCTCTCGTATGTAGAGAGCGAGAAATCTCGCTCTTCAAGTTAAAAACGATTATAGATATGTAATTGCTGTCAAAAAATGGGCCACTACTCCAATGGATGTAGTGCCCTGCCTAAAAACACTGAGCGAATAGATCAACCTTCGCTAAGAATAGCGGAGGACACGGATCCGTCGCTGTTACGGAGCGCCCTACTGATCCAGCAACTTCAAAAGAATTTGCAGGCTTTTTGACGAAAGTTACTCCTCACATACAAACATTATGTGTAATTGCCTTAGGGGATACGGTTAACCTCAATCCCCTGAAAATAAAAGTGTCAAATAAACTGCCACATAAGTCCCTAGTCAATTGTAAGGCATCCAATAATTTTATTAGACGCCAATCGGCAGAAGATCGCAGACTCAAATTTATTGAGCGCGATATCCCTCTCACGAGGATGACAGTGCACCTATCAACAAGCGCATCTGCAGCAGTAAAGAATCGTGTAGTTATTATAGTATCTAATACACGTTAAAGGGTAAACAGTACGATCATGATTTCATCGTACAGGATTTGAATGACAAATTTGCTGTCTACCTTACATTACCATGACTCAGAAAGTACGAGCCATGTATTAACTGGCAGCATCAAGCCGTGACGATGCCTGTCTATTGTTCATGAGATGGCCAACTGATGAACATCTTGGAGTATTCACAAGCGTGTGGATGTCCTACGAGCCTCACTTGTTGTTCGGTCGTTAGCATGACTGCACAAAACCTCAGTGTGAATGCTCAACACACTGTAGAGTTAGATCCCGACGGCGATGCACAAGCACAGGCAGCGCCGAAGTTCGACCACTCGAATAAGTTGAGTAGTACGAAACAAGGATGCTTGCTCAAACAGCAACATCCAAGAAATATTGAAACGCCTGTCTATAAAAGACAGAGCAAAAGTCCTAGATCGACTGAAAGTCGATCGTAGAGGATATCGCTGTGGTAGCGCAACCACAGCTCGAGGCAGTTGGGAAGATACTCCCCAAATAAATGGGGGAATAAGTACCCAAAATGCTGTGAGAATAAGTCCCCATAAACATGCGGTCAAAGGTTCCCATATACTTAAGAAAATAAGTTCCAAAGAAAAAATCGTGACATTAAATATCTTAGTAAACAATGCATCAAGCGTAGGCGCCTATAATAGTGCCTCCGAAAATAACTTTGGAGATAACTCAAATGCCAACGCTTGAACCAAAACGGTCTTACGTGATCTGCGTAGTGGAATAGTCAAGATGATCTGCGGCCTATCTACAGATGACAAGAACGTGACAAATATTAGGTCGGCAATAGTATTTCTCGAGAACGAACAGATTCTCAGCAGCTCATCGGTGGACGAAAGTGTCCTCGATGAGGAGACTCGGATTGAACGTCTTTTGTCTTAATCCTGGGAGTCTTTGAAGACCAACCTTTAGATAACGATTTAAAAGAATTCAAGGATGATTCTCAAATCAGTATTGTGCGAGTTGCCTAAGGATAAAGGCACTCGACACGTTATCGACCTAATCCCAGGTTTGAAATACTGTGTCATGAAGCAATGGTCATTGCCTCGTGAACAAGTGATAGCGAATGACAAGTAATTTGCCTAACGCTTAGCATTGCACCGTATGAGGGAGTCAACTTCGTCACATAGCTCTCCGACCTTCTGTATGGGTAAAGCAACAGCATGACGGCGGATTGTGCATGCATGTAATCAATTGACCGCTGTTGCAGCAGTTCCGGCTCAAACACCGATACCATGAAAAGACGTAATCATGACGGTATGTCAAAGAGTACTATCTTTTCGTCAATAAATCTGATGGATGGATTCTTTCAGATCTTTATGCGTGAACAGGATATCTTGTTCACAGCAGTAAGCACCCCAAGCGGTATGCTATAGGAGTGGCTAGGCAGGTCATAGGGACTTAGTAATACCCCTGCGACATTCAACAGATGTGTAACCAATCTGTCAAGATCGTTGCGGGATTTCGCATCGAATTACTTTGATGACGTCTTCGTTCATAGAAATGCCATGAACGGAAAGTCGGGCGTTGAAGTACATCGTACCCACGTATGAAAGGCTCTTACACTCATGCGTAAGTTGTATGCAAATCTCAAGAAGTGTATATTTACTGCAAGCGAAATACCACTTCTTGGGTGCATCGTAGGCAACCACGGTGTACGCCCGGATCCGGAATTATCAAGGGGATAACCGATTGGCCTGTGCCAGTCGACACCAAGGGACTTCGAAAGTTTTTCGGCTTAGCGGCGTACCTGCACAAGTACTCACGCAATTATGGCGAAATGACAGTACATATTCCTTCTTTGTTGTAGAAAAATGTAAAGTGGTCATGGAACGCTGATTGTCAGCGTTCCTTCGAGGGTATTAAGAAAAGCTTGATGAAATCATCCATCCTGGCGACTGCGGACCAAGACCGACCTTTTCATGTGATCTGTGATGTCAGCGATTTTGCAATCGTCTGAGCGTGCGTGTAATATGACACAGACAGTGCAGAGACGAAAGCGTATTACAGGCTTTAATCCTCCTCTTCCGCTATAAAGAAGGCTTGATCAAGCGTCTCTAGGTCGAGTGGAACAGACGCGTCTTGCAGGTGGGTCTTGACGGGACCATTCGCAAGACTATTGATGAACAGAGTAACCTGTATTTGTTCGTATATAGTTTACAGACGATACAGCTGACAAGGTATCGTGTATGTTAGGCGTAAGCATTATTGTCACACTTGCCCTGCTTCAATTCAAAGAGCTCTCCTTGAGCCTTCATTCGGCATGTGGCGGCTCAAACGTTTGTCTGAGCCAGCATGAGCCTAAAGCCCAAAATTAATAGCATGTGGGCTCAGTCGACGAGCCGAACTTTGCTTTGTCGCATCATCCTCGATGCAGTGATTTCAATAGAATCGTCTAACTCGACAAACCATTTCAAGATGGAGTCGCCTTCGACTGCCTTGAAATTGGAGATATCTAGCTTTAAGCATTCGGGTCGACTCGCACGCATCGGCCCGCAGTACGAAGGCAGTACTTGCGAAATGTGCCCCGTCGCACCTGGTAGCACTTCGTAACCGTTCAACGACCGCGTACATACCATCCAACCAGAAAAAGTTGGATGAAGAAGAAGCAGCGTTCACGCCTCCGTTAAAGACTTTTACACTACGCTTTGGGTGGTAGGTGGACCAGCTGATAGCGCATTATTGTTAATTTTTCAGAAGGATGATGAACATGCTGCTTTCACCTACTTTATGCAATATGAACTGGACGCGGTCCATGTAGACGTAAATTGCTTCACTAGCAAGGATCTCAAAAGGCAGACGGGTTGAGATAACAAGTTGCTCAAAAGCTATGACTGCTGACTGCTGAGAGAGCAGAATTTGCATGCTGCTGGTGAATATTATATTAGTAATAATCGAGACTTACACTGAGATTGTAGCCGTGAATAATGATGTATGCACGTACAAACCGCCATTGACCCAATCGGTTTCAAAGCCATTAATCGGAAAGTTTCGATCGCGGCTTGAGGTGAATTTCATGATCAATTCCTTTTCTAACTGGAGGAGTCGCATTCGGAGCTCCGTGCGAAAAACGGTATTCGCATACTTGCCACTGTTAGGTACGCTGGGTTGCGCTGGAGATCTTCCCATCCTTGACTTTTAAAGCGCTCTGCTTCCTCTGGAGTCATGTGGATTGACGACAAAGCTGGTTTCGATATCTTTGTTATCTCTCAGCATTTGTTGAGATGCAATAAGCAGCGTTGTACCATGTTGGCCCGTATGGCCATGCTGCGCGGCTCTGGGCTACGCGAGCTACACTTCGTGCATAACGTTAAATTAGACGTTGTTTGGGCAGTCTTAGTTGAGCTTCGTCAGCATTTGTTGAGATGTAACAAGCCGCGTTGTACCATGTTGGCCCGTATGGCCATGCTGCGCGGCTCTGGGCCACGCGAGTTACACTCGTGCATAAACACGTTAAATCAGACGTTGTTTGGGCAGTCTTAGTTGAGCTTCGTCGGAGTTGTTCACCTTGATGCTAGGCGAAATTCTTTCGGTACCCCAGTCCATATCTGGGGTTTTGTTTGCGTAGCCACATCATACCCAAAATTACATACTTGTATTCAGGAACGGGCATAACTTGGAATTTTCAAGATGTCGGTGGAATCCAGGTATCTGTAGGTTCAATTCCACCGTCCGACGGGGTCGGTGGACAAATATTCAAGGCCGACATACATCATTTCCCCTTCATTCACCTCAAGCTCAAGCTTTTCCATCAGCATTTCGGATATGCCGTTGCGGCTGCAACCTTTGTTGATGAAAATAATGACGAACCTTGCTTGATTCGCTGTCTTGGAAGATTGGGCTTCGGCTTCGAGAATTGCATTAAGTGCGCCACTGATTTACCGGTTTGATTCCTTATGTTTAGGAGCGCGGCATTGTGATAAAATGTGGCTAACTCTGCCACAATTATTGCAAGTGGCTGCTGTGGTCCAGTTGTCATTTTTTGTCTTTTTTCTTGTCTGGCCATTTTTTATTTCTGAAATCTGTTATTGTCGGGGCGATGGTCTGCTGTCGACGTGAATGTCTTTGACGGCTGAGGTGAGAGGAAATCATACAAGCTACCTCGTTAGGTGGCGGGGCTATCGACCATCGCATGACAGCTGGAAGCCTCGTTCCCGGTAGATCCGGGTCGTGTCGAGCAGTTTGACGAATCCTATCCTTCGGTCCAAAAGGAAACCGAAAAAGAACGCTCTGCTGCTCTGCGCGCTCGTAAAGGTATTGTAAATTATTAACACCTTCGCATATCTGAGGAACGCCCTCCAATGGGGATTCTTTAGGGATTTTGTCTCCAAGGGGCATGGACTGCGTCCTTAACGCAGCTAGGGCATGAGTCTCCCCACGAGAGGCAAGAAGATCCTGCTTTTATCGATAAAAGGTGCAACTTTCGGCGAGCATCGACTAAAGATCTTTTCTTTAAAACGATCATGTAAATTAATCAATATGTCTAGTCAGGCCTCGCAATTTTGCTCAATATATTTCTGCAAGAATATGAATGGTGTATGCTTTGTTTATGTATGTACTGACTTGTTGTTGGCAAATTCTGCCGTCGATAGAAACTCACTCAAATTTGTACACGAGTGGACGTATCCTCGAGTATGTTAAAGGTTACGATTTGCACGTTCTGTTTGGCAATTTATTTCAGGATGGTCAGACGTTGACCTGTCAAATGAATTCCAAGTGACTTAAACACGGATCGCCGGAATATATCCTTTAACCGGAGATATCGATCCGACACCAGTTCACGGGGTAACCCATGGTCTGGGACAGCAACAAGAGGAGAAAAACGATATTCTTGCGTTCACTTGCGGTGAACGCAAGAATATCGTTTTTCTTGTGAGCGGCTTTGGGAAATCCGAATATACGAAGTCCATTGATAAGGACTGCCAACGCCCTTCTGGAACAGGAAGAGGTTGTAACGGAGCACGAGATGAAGCACTGACCTTTACCCGTTGACAAACTTCGGAAGCACGTATGAGTTGCGCAGAATATATACTGGCATGGCTAGTAAAAGTCGCCACTTACTCGTCTCACGTCCACGTTCCCCTAGTATTGCATCAGTAGGCTTACCCTCACTGCTGAGTAGCGCAGTCAGAGGAAAATCAGGCCGGCGCGATAACCATCAGCAACGAAGAAGCTATACTCTGCAAATAAAGACAACCACTACGCAATATTTTACGACAAGTGTTGACTTTTCTTACGGCCGTACGTAAATACGCATGGTCCGTGCGAACAAGGACGGTCCAGCTCCAAACAGAAAAGCTCGAAACTTAGCCAGTGAATATTTCATGGCAAGGAGTTCCATGTCAGACACTAAAAAAACACTCAGCTGGTTAAAGCTGACGCGAATGATAGCAGACGACGCGGTCCGAGCCGTCTGTGTCAAATTGCATTACGCACAACTGACTGCAAAATTGCTGGCGTCTGCAATCGCGAATCTTAGTGATTGCATCAAGTTTTGCTTTATACCTTTAAAGGAACGGTGACAATTAATTTTGTGACCCTATCTCAAGCAATTTGAGCAAGTCCTTATCGGCGTCGATAAAGAATTCGCGTTCGTCTATACCAGAAGAAGCCTTGTTGCCCATTAATAACAACTTAATTCGTTGATCATTCCGATTAACGAATTAAATTGTTATTAGTAGGCAACAAAGGCGACGCGCAACGTATTGTGTTCCAACTCTTCTTGACTTATGTAAGCAGTCGGACTTACATTCCTCTCGAAGTGATCTTATGATCACTTCATTCTTTGTGGTGTACGTTAGCGTCTTCGCCATGATCGGAGTCATCAGAAGATGGCTCCTCATCGAGTGGGTGGGACGAACCGAGCATCTTTACAAGCAGCTCTATTTTTTTTAATCAGAACCAACTGGTTTTGCTGTTTTGACCTCGAATGACCAGGAGGCCTTGATATATGTTTTTGAGTCGGACTATACGTCAGACTGATAACATCCCCTGCAATCGGAGATGCAGGCGTGTAGTCTCCCACAGCAGACGCTCAGGCGTCTGCTGTGTTTGTTTCATTAGCAGGTGCAAGTTAACCACCTTAAAGCGCACCGCATGGACTTGTTAACCATGCGATGAATCACTTGAATTGTCTTTACAAGGCCAACACGGGTTTCCTTTTCTCATAGAGACTAAATAGTACTCTATTTCAGATAATAACAGTCACTGACTGACTGTCGGTTAAGGGGGCTGGTATCATGGAATGTCTCAATTACATAAACAGTATTACCTATGAGAAAAAATAAACAAAGTTATTCACATTACTTTTAATATTGCCAATATTACCAAAAACTGTAGAATTGTAGTGATAATGTGACATAAGTCTTTAGATCAACCCCGCTAATCGCTTTTAGACGCGCAAATGGGGGTGAGCAATGAGTCGCAATCCATAAATTACATTATAACGTTAAGTGAGTAAAAATACGTAATAACTTGATAACTTGATAACTCAAATATATATATACAATTTTACTTTTCCCCGAGACTAAATCTCCTTAATATTTAGGGTGCGACTATTGCCACAGACGTTTTGACTAATGCCAACGACGTTTCGACTATTGCCCAAGGCGTTTGACGATTGCCACAGACAGAACACCTCTGATAGGCTAATCGTGATAGGCTAATCGGTGTAAACTAATATGATCGGTCGATAGGGTGGCTACATCATTGGTTCTACGTGGGATTCATTATAAAATCCCGTTTTTTGAAACGCACAGAAACAATGCATCAAATAAAAAAGCTAGTAATTTGCATTTGACTTAAGTCATCAACCGTCGCCTCTCGAGACAAACATTGTTTAGTAATTTAGTACCATGTGCACGTGGTTTTAGCATTATATACATTGGCATTTACTAAGGCGGATGCATTTTTGCAAGCTTTAAATGCGAACTTGAAGCAAACGCAGCGCGTGCTATCCCCGCATTGCCTGTTCTGCATCTCGCAGCCACATGCACTGCTTTTCAGTGAAGCCATTAAGCAAGACAAGACGTCGTGTACACACACATCTTCACGCCTGCCGACGTCGACAAGCAGAAGCGGACTCTTGGCACCTATGACACGCTCAACGGTGCGTCCTCTCTCGATTGACCTATGTATTAAATTGTTCGTATTAACGTGATCGTAGACGCGTGCGGATCTTGCTGCTATAGAAAAAGGGACTTTGCCGTCAAGATGTGACGGTGCTGCATATCAGTCTGCCACTTGAAGGTGGTCTTGAAATACCAGATGATCTTAGCGAAATTGACGTTATGACGTTGCGCAAGCATACCGCGACTTCACGCGCGTTCTCGAGAAATGAGCTCGCGTTTCATCAACTCGATGCAACAATTCGCAAATTGCGAATTAATCCAATGCCTTTTGCATGGCTTCGCGAGAAGTATATTTGATTTTGATATGTCCGATGGGTGGCTGCAGCGATTCGTTGTGATGATCGACATAAGATTTCTTAGTTTAATTTGAATTCATTTTATGCTTAAAAGCTGTTCTTGTAGCTTGGAAATGGGTAGGGTATTATTGTATCAATATTGAGTGGTAAAAATAATCGATCTGTCACCGATTAGCCAACCGGAAGTGTATTGTCTGCGGCAATCGTCAAGGCATCTGTGGCAACAGTCCTACCTTATATTAACCTTCACTTACTAAGAACTCTTAGCAACTGAAAGCCCTCTCCTCCACATCGTGTACGTGAAGTATTCCGAGGCGCTGTTCTCAGAGTGGGTTAGCTAATACTGAGGCAATACTAGCAAAATGCGCCCCGTTATCGAGCACGTATATATTGCGATGATATAATTGACGGTAGGATGGCCTGACGATCCTTTGAAGCATGTCAAGTATTACAATGTATAATGCACTGAGAGCTTGTAATCGTTATGTACTATCGTCCAATGTGACAGTGTAGCACACATGAACTCGTTCTTGGGATCCTTTACGGTGTCCGAGCGGGCCCAGCAAAACATAGAAGCTATAGCATATTGACTAGTTTCGAGAATTCAAGAGAACGGAAGGAGATGTTTCAACGGAGCACCTTTCGCTAGTACTGCTTCAGTGCAAGCCAACTTGCACTGATAACAGTGAAGGTGAGGTGCATCCTTAAACTTAACATACACGACGACGACGTGCAGAGGAAGGTTTTAAGTAGCTTAGAAGTCTTAGCTACTAAAAGTCAATACTAAAGGCTTTAGTATCGGGAAAGATAAAGTTGTAATAATATATTAGGTCCCTACGTAAGATCTTATATCTACCGACTTAAATAAATAAAAATCAAACAATTTATGGCGCCTCCTTGCGCATTCCCCGATTGTGTCAAGTAATGAATGGCAGGGCTAATTCAAATTTATATTAACCAATTAACTGAACTGTTGTCTTGTTGCTTCGATTTTTCCAAATTTGGTAATAGTAAAAACATTAAGTGAATGTTATTAATTATTGTGAAATTATTATATTTTTATACTTCTTTAGTATCACCTCTTATAGGAGAATAATAGGTATTATTCCTGTTATAGGAACGCATATTTATCACTCCTCGTTAATAGGATATAATATTTATGTAACGGTTTACATTACACTTAACTAGCAAGATAGCCTTTATTCATCTTGTAAGAGGTCCAGCATTGGTATATTTTTACTCTTAATAAAAATGGGATTTTGGAAATGGTATGGCTTAAGACGAATTGCCAAGTCAGTGTTAGACACCGCCTGTAGCGGAGCAACCTCGCTCCTAAAGTCAGAGACTTTAGACTCAGAAAGTCTCTTATATCTATAGAGCTAATGGGTTCAACAACTCAGGGAGTCGTACAAGCTATTGAAGCTTAGTGAATCCTAGTTCAAGGGATTCAGCGGTTCGTACAACCAAGTGGCAACTAGTGCCCAAGAGTATATACCTTAGAAAGGCTTCTTACAGATCAATGCGAAAGCCTTAGGAAGGCACTTAACGCTTTAAGATCAAAAGAGGAACTGCACTTAATTTAACTATTTAATATAAAACCTTACCCTAGCTAATTTAAAAATAGATTTCGGCCGCCAGATATATATATGGCGGCGACCACATTTGTTACCCATAATGAATGGGATTTAAGTAATTAACTATTTTAAAATAGGATAAAAGGGTATTTTACCTATAAGTAAACGTTCCACAACGACGGTTCTTTAACCGACGTGTGCCCCATCAGACTGTTGACACCGAGTGGGAACATTCGCTCCATTTCCTCTTTGAGGTTAAAACCTAAACAACTAACCGTTCGGAGCTGTTTTCTTTCCTTCGTCCCATGACAATCAAGCGTGAGTCACAGACTTTAGCACCTTCCTCGACAATGAGGGAATGGTGGACTTTGAAAGTCACTCTTCATCAGAGGATGAGGATAAAGAGCGTCGCTCTTACACGCCTTCCCTCAGGATAAACGTCGGCGGGCCCCGAATCCGTTCCCAGAACGTGGTTCTGGTGATGTCTTAACTGCATTAGGCAGGACATAGGACCCTAAAACCAACATCATTACGAATCCACTTGATGAAGAGAAAGGGCAGGCAACCCTTATAGAGGAAGAAGCTCGTCGTCGAGCTGCCGAAATAGCAAAACCTAAAGCTCGTTGTGAATTTTAGATTCACTCCGCTTGGTGCGAAAGAGCGTCCCAAAGAGATCGCGGGTCACACTTTGGTCATCTGGACCTCTAGTGATCCGGCGAGGACGCCGGAGGAGATCGCTGCTCGCGACGCTCTTCATGAGCGATACCTTACGCCAAAAGTAATGACGCGATGTCAGTATTCGACGTGTCTACGTGATCAAGCCAGTGGGGCTTCGGTGACCTCAATGAGAAAAATTCCGGTCATTTTGTTTCCAAACGAAACAGGAAGTGAAAACGAAGTCATTTGAGAACTGGGTCCATCGAGCCCGCCACCTCCGAAATATTTGGAATATCGGAGAGTATGCGGAAGTGGCTGGTGTTCATTTGGAACGGAAGCTTCGCTTAGATTTCGCCAAGCTTATGGCCAAATGTCAGTTACGTTCGGCATTTATGCCACTAAACAAAGAAAGTTCTAGCCGATAGTTCAGTGCTTCAATTGACCATGCAACCATGGATCGAAGCCGCACTAGGCTATAGATCCACCTTAATCCCAATTATAGTGGTGGGCAGCGCCGTTTGACGCGAGTTGACCCTGAGCTTAACCCTCAAAACGTCAACGGCGTACGGGCAATCTTGCCGAAGAGGTACCTCAAACTCCGAAGACTTTTCAGATGAGGGGTACTCCAGCCACTTTACCAGATACTGGTATTGGCCCTTACGACGACGTCGCTTAAAATGTTTCTCCACGTGAAACTAAAGGTTCCCTTGCGCATCAAGCAGCGCGGAAGGGGGCCAAAATCTCGACAACATTTGATGCTTTAAAGCACGACGTGCAACTTCTTCGTGAAAGCCTCGCTCGGGTTGAGGGCTCTTTTGAGGCGGTTTAAAACCGTCTTTTGATGCTGCAGCGTCAGCAACACCGTTTAGAGGGCCAGCTGGACATCCTGGTGAGGATGCAGCAATCTGCGGCACGACCGCCTGTCGCGGCGCAAGCGCCTTTAAGTCCACGGGGGAATGGTCCCGATATGGCTTAAGCAAGCCAACATAAGAGACTGGGTGTGTACGCATCATGCTAGGAAGATTAAGCTTGTAAGCTAGGCCCTTCTAGGCCACGACCGTAAATGGTCCAATAAAGAGCGGGCGCAATTTGGTCTTGAAGACCGCGGAAACCAAGTTAGTAGGTAGATTTTTAGCGTTTGATAAAACACAGTCTCCGACCACTCAAAAATTAATAAAGCTTCTGCCTTTGGCTTATGCTTGTTCTTTTTTTGTCTTGGTTATCAGCCGTCGTGTCCCTTACATGCCTTAAGACACTAAATCGTGTCGCGAGGAACTCGCGACGCGATGGTAACAGCGCTGATATCAGCAAGCCTTTCGGCTAATTCTCCCTCACCAAGCCCTGAGCCACGCAGTGGTATCGTTAAAGAAACGCGCGGGTGGGTGAGACCATTGACATAGAATGGAGGCATGAACAGAGTTATTTAACGCAAATTTCACCACTGGGAGCATTGAGCTTCAGCACTTTGGTGTCTGAGCACATCCACTGCGTAAAACGTCCTCAATGACGCGATTGACACGTTCAGTTTGACCAT
Organism: Bremia lactucae; assembly: GCF_004359215.1. Lineage (NCBI taxonomy): Eukaryota > Oomycota > Peronosporomycetes > Peronosporales > Peronosporaceae > Bremia > Bremia lactucae. The sequence goes on along the minus strand of NW_027152197.1, from coordinate 16,512 downwards.
CGGTCTACATTTGGTCCGCGGTGGGCATGTCCAATCTGGTGCCAAGCACCGGAAAAAATAATTTTTAGAATTTACTCGTGAAACAGTGGTCCCGATCAGAGACAATTGCCACTGGCAAACCATGTTGTCGAAACACGCGATCGATGAACAGTCTTGCTGTACCTTCACCATCAATGGTATCTGGCACAGCCGCTAAGTGAGTCATTTTGCTCAATCGATCAACAAAGACCACCATGCCAGAGTTACCGGCCGAGATTTTGTTTTCGGTAGACCGAAAACAAAATCCATCCTAATTGACTCCCAACGTTTTATGGGTACGGCAGACTTGCCTGTGGCGCAGCAGCATGCGCCGAGGATTTAATCCGTTGGCAAGTTTCACATGTGCGAATGTACGTGCTAATCCAAGAATAAAGTTCGGGCCACCAATAAATCTGGCTTACAGAGCCGTAGGTCTTTTCTCTACCGAGATGACCACCACGGTCAGTACTTTAAATCCTTATCATGAGGAACAACGACACGCGGAGGGTCCGCAGTGTCCAAGCAATAAAGCAACAGGTCGTTATCGATACAAAATCAATGTAACCTTGCACGCAAACGTGCCGACAATTTGAAACCCGATTCAGTGCCCTTAGCCATCGGGCTATTGTGAGAGATGGGGCGACTTAGTCGCAGTGCGTAATGACGCGTGATCTGTATATACACAAACGGCTTAGAGCCGAGCAGATGAACTCTGATTTGACGAGAGCATACTTCATAAGAAGTAATTCTTTGTCATGAACTGGGTAGTTCTTTTCCACAGTTTTAAGCTGTCTAGACTTGAACGCAATAGCACGTTCACACCCATCAGTATATGTTTGTAACAGAGCACTGGCAAAATCTGATGCGTCCCAGTCGACACTGAGAGGCCAATTTGGATACGGCAGTGCCAGAATCGGGGCATGGATAAGACTATCCTTAACTGCTTGAAAAGCATTATGTATGTGCTAGTCTAGCACCATTCTGTATCCTTTTCAAGTAGATTAGATAATGGCCTGGCCATATCAGCGTAATTTTCGCTAAATTTTGTAAATAATTGGCGAGATCCAACAACTTACTTAAATCCTTTTGGTGATTAGAAATAGTCAATCTACTATGGCTTTTACCTTAGCGGGATCCGCTCTAAGGCCTCACTTCCCAATGAAGCACCCTAGTAAGGAATTTCTTCTGCGCCAAATATGCATTTCGATGCATTAGCATACAATTCATTTGTGCGCATACACTCGACCACTAATCGCAAATGATCTAAATGGTTTTGCATATCCGACCGACCCTGGTCCGCACGACTGTGGACAAAAATGTCACCAGAATAAGTCTGTGTATAACCTCGATGAGGGCGGAAATGCTGCGTCACTAGACGATCAAATGTTGCCGGGGCGTTGGAAAGCCATTGTGGCATAAACAACCACACGCATAGCATTCCGCTTGGGGTGCTAACCGCTGTAAGCAAAATATCGCTAGCTCGCGTGAGCGGTTGGTATTAATTATCAGCTAAGTCAAGAGCACTGTACATTGTACATCCCACCATATTGTTCTGAAGAACATCCTTGCTAGGAACGGGGGTTTGTGCTGGTATTGGGGCAGCATTAAGCTTAACATAAGCATATACAATGCGCCATTTACCATTTGGCTTCTCAAAACAAACTGTCGGTGTCGAATGGGGAGATTTGCTCTCTCGTACCATTCCAGCCTCGTGCTTAGCACGGAAGAAATCGTCAATGACGTCACACTGTACCATTGATAAAGGCAACTGTCGTGTAACACAGTATTTGGTTCCAGGAACCAAGTTGATTTCATGACGGACACCGCTATCCGGAGGTTAAACAGATGGTGGTTTGGTATACCACATCTTAGAATTCCGTAATCAAGAATTAAAAGAGATCAATAGGATCTTTAAGGATCGATGGATTGCCGCAAGGCTAACTATCCTCTCGATGTCATTGGTTGAACCATTTACAAGCGTATGTAATGGTTCACTCGTATCACTTGAAGAGGTTAAAGACGCTTCGCGTCTCCCCTGTCTGGGAGCAGAGACAATAAGCCTCTCAGAGGCCGGGACATTCACGTCCCCAACTTTTCCAGCCTGTATTGGTTCTATATCAGAGCTGGTGTCGAATTTGACATTCGACAAGGAGTTAGGTATCTCAACTTCCTTATCCAGCGAACGTTTACATGTCGCTTCACGTGCATTAGAAGTTTTTTACCCATAATACCCTGATGAACCGCCAATAGTGTCACTATTGACACTCAGTATGGTGTCACCTCGGCCGACCACACTCGGTGGACTTAGACGTGCCACTCCACATAGTCTCAGGGATATTTCACCCTCGCCGACCACATTCTGTGGACTTAGACGTGCCACTCCACGTATCTCAGGAATATTACACCTTGACGACTCGGCCTTAGGCCAACAATGCTTTCAGGATTCAGTGAATCGTTATTACAACGATTGTCACTCGACGGAGTACGTGCCGTTCCACTTCCTTCTTCTGAGTCGGGCTCAGAATTAATGTTTAAAACATTGGAGTCTATTAAATCAGACATACCAATGTCTAAAACGCTGAGAGATTCAGTCAATGATCCGAGCCAAGTACTTTTGTTGCCTGATACATGACTCTCCAAAACTTTGCAAGGAACATTGCGCGTGGCGCCTAAGGTATTATACCTCTAATCAATCCATGGCTCATGGCGTTCAAGCCAGGCCATTCCAAGGATGTGATCATATCTCGAATTCAAATCAAGGACGAGACAGCGTTCCGCACTGTCAAAGTTTAGAAACTTTATGCCTAATTCAATGGAACCTTGGGAGCAATGACACGAGTCCCAGTCGCTAAGCGAACAGTGATTGTATCACTTTCATGCGCTTTAACCGCCTCAACGTATTGTTGACTTCCTTCAAGGAAAATACGTCGAGCATAATTGCAAGACGCTCCTGAGCCAATTAAAATTGACCATGGCTTATCAAAGCACTTCACAGTCGCTTAAACGACTAACAAGCCAGGCTTGTACTCACGCCCCGAACCATTACACCCCGAGCTAATTAAGGCTAGGTCCTGTCTACTCTCACCTCCTAGAGGTTCAACAGAGCCTAGGTCTTCCCCAGTAGGGCGCCCCGCACCTATAGGCATCGACATTTTCCTACAACGTACCAGATTACTAGTATAGGTCGAAATTGGTGTTTTCGAGCCTTACGCGTATTGCGTAGGGGACACGACGTCCGTAAATGTTTCGTGCTTCCGCACTAGTAACATCTACGGATGTTGTTATGCTGTTCCACAGCTTAAAGTGCTTCTTCTCCTTCATCAACGAGGCTTAAATCCGTGGGTTCCGGTTTAAAGATACTCATGTACTCGAAGAGCTTGATCGGTAAATTGGCGTGCTAACACGAGCAGACTTAAAGTCGAACTCAGCGCGTAGCGCTATGGCAACTGCCTCTTCGAAAGTAGCAGGATGAGATCGGAATAATTCCGTTCGGGCAACGCTCTCATTGAGGCCCCCCATAAAAACTTTACGACAATTGCTTCTTGCACCGGGTCTTGATGCATAGATGCAATGAGAGTTCTCAACTCCTGGACATAGTCCCCTAGGGTTCGTTTACCCTGTCGAGTCGCTATGAGCCGTGATCGCATGCAAAAGCCTGGTCAGGCGGTGCAAACATGCTGATCATTTGCTGTTTCAGCGAATCCCCTGAGGGAAAAGCGTCGTTTATTCACGTACTGCACGATAGTGCCCACTCCATAGCTCTACTTTCAAGTTTGGAAATGGCCATAGCCACCTTTTGCCGTTCTGTTAAGAACAAGGCAGAGTCAATGGACATTTCCTCTGCTTAGTCCTAAAAGGGAGATTTTCCCCTCTTTCCCCTCAAATGTCTTTTCATTGACATATAGAGGGCGAGCCTTTGGCTCTGAATCAGGTACAGATATGTATCGGATTGGCATAGATGCCGCTAAGTGGTATTGTACCTGGCCGATCAGGGAGAATTCATATCGCATGAAGGCTTCAAGCCTTGCAGGCAGGACTTCTGGTCCCTATAATGAACTCTACATGCTAAGCTTAAATAAAGTTTTGAGCTTGTCGAAAGTTGCGCGTTGCGCCTCTGAATGTTCTGGAATCTCTTTCATTCCAGTGAGGGTTTAGTCTTGTAAAGACTCAGGCGTACATTGACTACTAGTGCTACCAGGTGTAGCCTCGCTCCAAAAGTCAGAGGAAGACTTATAGACTCAGAGAGTCTCGTAGTTCTATAGAACTAATGGTTTTAACAACTCAGGTAGTGGTTCGTAGAACCAAGTGGCAACTAGTGTCCAGGAGTATATACCTTAGAAAGGCTTCTATCTCTTACAGATCAATGCGCAAGCCTTAGGAAGGCACTTAACGCTTTAACGATCAAAAGAGAAACTGTGCGTTATTTAATTACTTAGTCTAAGTCCTCACCCTAGCTAATATTAAAATATCTTACGGCCGTTAGATTTGCATCTGGCGACGACCACATTTGTTACCAATATTTAATGGGATTTAAGTAATTAACTATTTAGAATAGGATAAAAGGGTATTTTACCCATAAAGTAAATGTACCACAACAACGGTTCTCCAACCGATGTGTGCCCCAGTAAACCGCCAGAGCGCTTATTTCTGTGTATGATGATCGCTTCATATATTAAAGGGCGTTGGTAAACTCACCCTCCACTTTTGTAAATCTCACCCCCTCATTCTCGATTCTCAGAAAATTCCAAAATGTTTCCCGAAAGCACAAACTAAAATTGATCCCCACGAATCAATTTTAGCCCGTTTTTGATGAAGTTTTTGCCGTAAAATAAATGGCATGTAGTATTATACTAAATATCAAATTTTTAATTAGGGATCGTGTGTGGCAATTTCCACGTCAATTTTTTCGAAGGTCATGCTGTACCCATCGCTTCTCAAGAGAATACGCGTCTAGGATATTTATGAATAGCAGCTGCACCTTCATTACTTCCAGTCAGCCAAGTGTGGCACCAGACGCAGACACACACAATTATGGCAAAGTATGTCACAAGCTCGTGAAGCGCATGGTGCGCGAATGTCAAACACGGAGAAGGGGCGCTGGTGAGCAGTATCGCGGGATTCAACCGCGACATCTTCTCGGGCTTACCATCTCTTGCTACGATTGACAAGTATTCGTCACAATTAAATACCGCCAGTGTCTCACACGGACCCACCCGCACCTGTATGAGCTAATCAAGACTTGTCAGCATGGTGGCGATCATAGAGGATAAAAAGTGCTGACAGAGCTGGTAAAACACGGAGCAACAAATATGGCTGGCTCACTAAAGACGGCTGTCACGCGCTCGCACCTTAAAAGTTCGAACGTTTGTTTTTTTGCTCACTATGAATCTCAAATGGACAAGTTGGCTAAGAATTGTGCTCTAAGCGCCGATTTGTCGCTGACTCTTGGCGATAAGCTGAAGTTTGCTGAAATGACTTCAGGCCGCTTCGCAAATGTGTTTTCGAGTCTTTACTTGGGCTTGTCGACAACAAGAATAATCGTCACGTTGACGAAATCGATGTGCTTATTGATTATGCCTCGACGCAGCGGTGTTACGAGGCTTAGCAGAAAATCGGGGGCATTCGATATCTTCTAAATTTTTCTGTGCCTGGACCCAGTTTATAGAATATAATATTCTTGTCAGAGAAATATTAAGTCTCAGTCTACAGAATAGAATACTTTTGAGCCATAAACGAATCGTGAATAGTCTAAAAGGAAAGTTCACAAACGTGCGTAAGCGAACGCAGCGAGCGGGCAGTGCTATCATATAGTCTGCTACCTTGACCTACGTAGGCGTAAATTACCACTTTGCGATGCATTAAATTAGCCAATCATATCAAACTAAGGGTATTTTCCCAAAACTGAGGAATATCAACTGTTGCCAAATATCAAATGTTAATAATATCTATTTTTAAGGGTGTCGTAATCATTTAATTAAGATGTAACATTGGTCACACGGCATGTAACGGGGTGTACCGTTACATATAAATTAATTCTCTAAAGAGGAATAATAAATATATATTTTCTAAAAAATCAAAATAAAAGCGAACAAAATATTTGCCCATGAATTTTTTTAGCTAACACTTCCGATAATACCGTTTATGGTAATATTGATAAAATAACGCAATAGTTCGATTGCATTGATTGATTTACGTTTGAATCGACCCCCGCCAATCGCTGCTGGCGCACGAATGAGCGGTGCACATTGAGTTACTATAAATTGCTTTATATAGATATACTAAAGTCAGTAGATAGAAAAGGTCGTTACGTAGGAACTAAATAATTTTGAAAAGTTGCATTTTTTTCATTCTAAGCCTCCTAGATATCGACCGTAGTTGCTAAGACTGATTTGCAACTTAGAAACCAACCTATGCTCGCCGTGTACGTAAATTATTCGGAGGCACCTCATCTTCACTGTTATCAGTGCAGGTTGGCTGGTACTGAAGCAGTACTAGTAAAAGGAGCTTCGTTACACCTGGTAGCACTTTGTGGTCTGTTCAACGGCCACATACGTACCATCCAACATGGACATTATGGATGAAGAAGTGAGGGGCTATCACGCACTCAGTAAGGCTCTCACTCAACGCCTAAAAGGTTCACTGGAAAGCGGTCGAAACGAATGAGCTCGGCCGTAGGAAGATCAGCCGTTACAGCCATGCTGTTTGCTCTGCAATGACGATCCACATGCGGCTATAGCCGAGCTCACAGCGTGAACTCGATGGGGCCCCAGAAAAGAAACCTCGCCACCAGCGAAGCTCTCAACAGGCAGAGCTGTTAAGACAACAGCATTTACATGCTGATTGCGGAACGACGCATTCGCGTCGACACGAAAGTTAAAAATTGAATCTCTAAGATTTAAGGCAGTCGAAGTCGAGCGCTTTTAAGATGGTTCGTCGAATTTGACAGTGCATTGAAGCTCACCGCATAAGTTACGATGCGACGGAAGTAAAGTTTGGTATGTCCAGCACGCCGGATGTGCCAAATCTTGGGCCTATAGGTTAAATCTTTACGATCCATTTCTGTTTGGGTCGTATGACCCGGCTCATGCAAACCTATGAGCCGCCACATGCCGAATTCAGGGCTCGAGCAGAGCTCCTGGATTTAAATCAGGGCAAGCTTAACCTTCACGATTTTCCCCAGCATACGCGATACTTAGTTATCTGTATTGTGACTAAACCAATTGATGACCAGCACAGATTATTGGTACGGCAAGGGTCTTGCGGATGGCTCCGTCAAAATTCACCTGTTCCGCTTCGAATAAAATACCCTAGAGATCAAACGATCTCTGAAGCGGAACAGGAGGACTTTAGCCTGAGACAGGCTTCCGTTCAGAGGTTTAGAACCTATGGACCTCTCGTACATAAATAGAAAAACTTCGTTCTCTAAGTTAAAGACGATTGCAAGAAGCAAAAGTTGTCAAAAGATAAGGCACTACGCCTATGAATGTAGTGCCGCACGCCCAGTGCCTAGAAACTGAGCGAAACGATCGAACTCTTGCTAAGAAAGCGAAGGTCGCGGATCCGACGCTATTGCGAAATTTAAAGGGTGAGCCGAATCGCAAAAAAGCGGTTAGGGTCAGTAGGTGCGGAATGCCCTACTGTTCCATCAACGTCAAGAGTATAAGCAGTCCTCTTGACGAAGCTTGCTCCTAAAACATAAACATTTTGCTTCTGGTGATGCGGTTAACCTCATTATCTTGCAATTCAAAGTGGCAAAAAATTGCCATTGAGGTCTTAGTCGATTGTTCGCTTGAAGATTGAGGGCTCAAGTGTGATAACCCATCATTCTGTGGAGCTAGAATACGACGGCTGCACACAAGCAAATGCAGCGTGAAGGTCGACAACTCGAATAAGTTTATGAATCGAAACAAGGATATTTGCTTCGGAAGCAACATCCAAAATAATTTAAAACACCTGTCTTTAGAAGACAGTGCGGTTATCGGGATCGACCGGAGAGTCGATCGTAAAGGATCTCGCTGTGGCTGCGCAATCACAGATCGAGGCATACTACCGAAATAAATTAGGGCATTCCCGTAGTCCAGGAGGAAATAAGTTTCAAAGACTCGAAGGGAATAAATTCCCAGGAACCTTTGAAAAAAAAAATCTAAAGGAAGGAACCGAGACATTGATTGCCTTAGTATGCAACAGAACAAGTTTTGGCGCTTGTACACTTGATCTGATAGCGCCCTCCGAAGTTGACTTCGGAGTTAACTCAATTGCCAACGCTTGAGCCTAAACGAATCTTGCGTGATCTGCGAAGTGGCAAAGCCAAGCATATGTGTTTAATTGCCACCAATGACAAGTATGTGGCCGATATTCGATCGGAAATGATATTTATTGAAAACAAACGGGTTTTCAGCAGTTCATCGATGGACAAAAGTGTCATCGATGAAAAGTCTCGGATTAAATGTTTTACGTCTCAATCTTGGGAGTCTTTGAAAACAAATCCTTTGTATAAAAATTTGATCGTATTCAAGATGTCTTCCCTGAATCAGTACCGTGCAAATTGCCTATGGATAAAGGAACTCAACACGAAATCGACCTGAGACCAGGATCGAAACACTGTGTCCTGAAGCAGTGGCCACTGCCTCGTGACAAGTATCAGCGATCGACAAGCTCTTTGCCGATCGCTTAGCAGCGAGGCATGTGACAGAGTCAACCTCTTCACATATCTCTTCGACTTTCATGTACGTAAAGCTACAGGACGATGGCAAATTTTGCAAGCATTAAATACACTGAATGCTGCAACGGTATCGACTTAAACGTCGATATCAAGAAAGGACGTAATAAAAGATGGTACCATCTTTTTGACAATGGATCTGATGGATGAATCTATCAGATCCTCATGCGTGAACAAGAAATTTTATGATATTCTTACAGCAGGAAGCACCCGAGCGATATGCTTTGGGGGTAGCTTGTTATACAATAGGGGCTTAGTAATCCCCCAGCAACATTCAACAGATGTGTTGAGAATCTTTCAAAATCGGTGCGAGGTTTTGGCAACGAATTATTTTGATGATGTCTTCGTCCGTAGCCGAGCCACGAACGGAAAGTTGGACGTTGGAGTACATCTTACCCACGTCCAAAAGATATAGTACACTTATGCGTAAGCATAAGTTGTATGCAACTTCAAGAAGTTAATAACCGCTGTAAACGAAATACCACTTCTTGGTATCGTGGTGTACGTCCTACCCTAAAAGACCAAGGCGATCACCGACAGGCCTGTGCCAGTCGATATTTAGATACTTCGGAAGTTCCTCGGCTTAGCGGAGTATAATGCATAAGTACACGCGCAGCTATGCCGAAATGACGGTACATCTTACTTGTTTCTTTAGGAAAATTTAAAATAGTCATAAAACGCTGACGGTTAGCGTTCCTTTAAAAGTTTCAAGCAAAGCTTGATGCATTCGCCAATCTTGGCGATTGAAGATCAAGACAGCCAATTTTTGAGGTCTGTGACACCAGCGATTTTGCAATTGGCTGTGCGTTTATTCAATATGCTACAGACGGTGCAGAGCGCGTCGTCTGCTATCACTGGCGTCAAGTTGAACAAGCTGAGCGTATTTTTAATTGCATGACAAGAAATTGATTGACATAAAATATGCACTGGCTAAATTTTGAGGTCTATCTATTAGTAGATAGACCGTTCATTGTTTATACGGACCAGCCGTTTTTACGCACGGCCGTAAATAGTCCACACCTTTCGCAAAGAATGACGAGGTGGATGTTTTTCATCGCGATTATAAACTTCTCCGTGGAATTTAAGCCAGGAAGTCTATATATTGAAGCTGATGCGCTTCTGCGCCGGCTTAATGTTGAGCCACCTGCACAAATCATAATGAGGATCAGTCTACTGCGACAAAAACAAGTGTCCGTCGTCAACATAACTGTACGACGTAAGAATGGCATATTAAAAAGACAAAGCACTTAAAGGTGTGATGGATCTACTAAAGAGTAATGATGTATGGTGTGATATGCAATATAGCAAGCTGCTTTCGACTCCGTCAAGACAAGGTAGTCGATAGCTCCGATGTTGATGTTGCCTGATATTCCAAGCTTTTTCGCTTCATGTGTAATGCGAGCAATTGAGCAATAGGATGCGCCCCTTATGCAATCGATGCCTAGGGTCGTAAGCGTGTCGTAAGCTTCCAGGTCTGACAAATAAATTAATGAGGGAATCTGCCCAATCTATGGCAATGGATTGTTGGCTATGCGTTACGCCCTGATCGAGTTGAGAGTGTATTTACTCGTCGAGAAGTTATTTTCGAAATACACGGATAATGCTTCATTGCGTGTCGCCATTGTAACAGGGTACCTTATGCTAGTGCTGCTTCAGTTTATAGCCAACCTACACTGAAAACAGTGAAGGTGGGGGTGCCTCCTATCACTTCACGGCAAAGTAAGCTTTATAAGTTAATAAGAATTCCAAGCAACTAAAGGTCAATGTGAGAAGCCTTCGTATAGTGGAAAAGTAAAACTTAAGTTAATATTTTAAGTTCGTGCGAATTGCAATCTTATGCCTCAATAAGTCTATTCATCTAACTATGTATTAGTTTCAATGCTCACAGCCCATTCGCGCGTCAAGCAGCGATTAGCAAGGTTATTTTATAGACTTAGCTTAAATTAAGCAATGATCAGAATTGCCGCATGGCTGCTACAGTGTTACTGTGGATGATAATATCGGAATGTTAAATTATTTTAAGATAATATTTTTTATGGGTGCCGGTAAAAGCACCTCAGCTTTTTGGTAAATGAACCTCACACCAAAAAATCCTTACAACTGCAGCCAACGAGGAAGACCTTAAATTAAGCCGCCTAGCTTCGCAAAAGCTTCCTTTCGTAACAGCTTCGTTAGCTCTATATTTGCATTTTCAAATTGAAGTTTTAGATACCTTAAAGTTAAGATTTTTTTTCTTGTTTATTGTCTATGGTGGTTATTTAAGGTAGATTGAATTGTTTTGTACTGGGTTGAGGGCAAGTGCGTGAATTGTGACCAACTTCTTTGGTTCACGCAGTGATCTTTGCACATATTCAAAGGCAGAATGATTCCAGAACAACACGCGGCTGGGCTCCAATTTGCGTCAGTTTTTGAGCTATCTTATCCTCATAACTGGAAAGATTTTGGCTGTATGATAAGCTGCAACATTGTAACGGGCTAAAGTTGCCCTAATGTTACACGGTCCCCATTAAATACATTTGTTGTACTTAAGGGGATGGTCAATTACTAAATAATATTAATTAGACCCAACACTCGGGTGTGGTGCACATTTGTGACCAACCCTTGTGGATGTGATACACATGGGTGCATTCACATTAGGAGGGATGACGCCCAGCGTCATCCGTGATGACGGCTAGCGTCATC
>NW_027152197.1:0-3113 GCF_004359215.1 Bremia lactucae | reverse complement strand
AGAAAGGTGCCGTCGACGATGGAAGAGGCAATCCAAATTGCCTTAGTTGAGGAGCAATCCTACAACAGTGCCTCGGCGACAGCTTGGTATAAGCCGTCGGCCGAGAGGACAGATGCCACTCCTATGGAGTTGGGCAATGCAGACGTGGTCTGTTTTAAATGCGGCAAGCGCGGCCATATGATGGCTCGCTGCTATGCCAGGGTCCCTGCTGGGGCAAAAATGCCCAGCAAGAGGACTCCCTTCCCAAAGGGCGATGGCAAGAACCAGCGTGCGAGACGCATGAGTTCTGCCTCGACCACTGAGGGGTCGGGAAATGCAGGAGCGCAGTAGGGGCGGGATGCCCTACTGACGCGGACTCTGAAGCTACCCCTAAGTTCAGAGTTGTCGAACAAATGGGTAGCATAGTCCCTGAGGTCTCGAAATTTCGGACCTCAACCCTGCTGGTCTATAGCGCTCATGTAAGAGGCTATGACCAGGTGATGACCCTCCTAGTGGATTCGGGTGCATCACAAAATTTTGTGAAACTCGCGGCTCTAAGAAAGAGACCGGCGATGTTTGAGTCGCTTTGCCAGGATGGCAAGCGAGAAGAGGCGACCGTTCGTTTAGCGAACGGCGCGCTCGTTAAGTCTGAGGGAGTTCAGGTAGAACTCACCTTCAGCTTTAGTGACTTCTCTTGTAAAGAGAAGTTCACAGTGCTAGGAATGGAGAGTCCGTATGACCTCATCCTAGACATGCCATGGTTGGCAAAGTACCAACCATGGATATACTGGCGTACACGCACAGAACTCTACGCAGGACACCGGAAAGGATGTGCTCCTGCGAGAGGCCTATGCAACTGAATGAACTTGGCGATGGCTGAATGGAGGACATCTCTGTCCAAATTGGACAGCATTGCCAAGTTTGCATCGTTTCCTATGGTCGAACTCATTCGTTCGACCGCGCTCCTTTCTATGTCACTTAGATTTGAGTTGCTTTCACGGGAAACGTGATGCTATTTTTCCACTATCATCTAACATGTCCATGTTAGATGGAGGAAATGTGGTCTTTGGACGGACTACAAAGTGCTACCAGGTGTAACGGGGCACTACGACTTGTACTGCTTCAGTACAAGTCCACTTCGCACTGCTTCAGTTGTGAGTGGTGCCTTAAGTTATTTCACGTACACTAGTACGTGCAAAGGAAGACTTCTTTTTAAGGTAACTAGCTTACAGAGGGTAAAATGAAAACTGTATTAATATAATTAAGTATCTCTTCTTTCTATCTGTTAACTCTAACTTAATTATAAACTAGTACTCAACATGCAATTGAATTCTTATCGTATCTTATCTATCTCTCTCTTTTGTTTACATCTACAGTTGATTAGTCTGCGGGATAAATAGACATCCTGTACCTATTTTGGATAAGATTTCTGAACATTACTATTTGAAGTAATATCCTCCATATATTATCTACCTTTTAGATAATATATTTATTTATTTTTTTAACAACCTTCACGTGTTAATTTCATGTAACGGTACACCCAATTACAAGCTACTTTCTCTTCGGATTTATAGAGTGGTTCTGCCGACAATAAAGCGTTGTTCTGCATGGTCTGAGGGCCGCAATCGCCAAGTTCAGTCTCTGTGATATCTTCAACACGGATAAAACGGAAAAGCAAGTTTACTTGGGTTTCTTTTGGAGTGAGATACGGCTGATAAATTCGACTACTTCACAGGCCTCTTTTACAGTATGTCTTCAGAAAACAATTTGAGAGGGCCTGAAAAAGAATAAGGCTTGATAGATGTTCTCCTGTTGAGATTTTAATATTATTTTCTACACTAACTGCCATGTCGTTAGACCCGCTTTTCTCTCGCCTAACAGCAAATGCGGACGGATCAGACAAGCTTCCGCCTTTTTTCATCGGGCATGCTAGGAAATTGTGTGCTTCTCAAAAAAGACTAGTGCTCAACTGGGATCCTACTATCGGAACAACAAAAGGGTCTGGATGATCGGTGCATTTTTCCAGGAATGGTCGCTGAAGCTAGAAACTGACATGTAGGTTTGTTCTGATTCATGGACAACTCATAAAAACTTTGATTTGGGCTATTATCACCTGTCGCCTTGCAGAAAAAAAGCGCATGGTGCTTTTGCTCCTTGCCAATGCCTCCCCCCCATTTGGGAGGACCTTACACTTAACCACGTCAATGTTCCCCTCCTTCCGCTCACTGCAACATCCAAGATTAAGCCCATGGATGCTGTCATCATCTCAGCTTCAAGCGCTATTATCGTCACCATCACCTTCAGAATGCCCTGGACCTTAACGAGCGTGGAGAGTTTGTGTTGTACAAGGTGTACCAGCTCACATCAATGCGCTGGTCAATGGCAGCCTGGGATGAGATCACATGTCAAAATCTTGCCAACTGTTTCCCCTATATAGGTCTGTTCATTCGGGGAAGACAGTAGGAAGTGCTATAGACAGATATGAAAGATCTAAGAGAGCAAGCTGTTGGACAAAAAAATCAAGTTGCTGTTCATCAGCTCCCACTGCGCAATCCATGTTTCATAATAATAAGCAAAGAAGACAAAATGCTTGTTTTCTGGAGCTTCTCTGCCTTTGAAATCCACAATAATTTTTTCTTCCTCTATCACCTCCTCATCCTGCTCCTCAGAATGCTGCACATATGCCAGGATCTCATCATCAGTCAAATCAGAGAAGCTGCCTCGTCCTCGTCAATGGGATTGAGGAGGTTTTCAACCGACTCGTCCGAATCACTTGTTGCGGGGTCATCTTGTCATGACTCCGATAATGGCGAATATGCCGGTGACGCTAAAATGCATCACTTCGAAAGAAATGCTAGCTCAAATGCTTACATTTGTAAAAGGGAGTGGGACCGCGATACGTTGCGTGTTGCTCCCCAAACAAAACCACTTCAACGTCCGACTTTCCGTTCATAACTCTGCTACTAACGAAGACATCATCAAGATAATTCGTTGCAAAACGTCGCATCGTCTCAACACATCTGTTGAATGTCACAGCGACATTACTAAGTCACTGTGGCATAAGTAGCCACTCCCATAGCATTCCGTTTGGGGTGCTTACTGCTGTGAACAGATTTCCGGTTCGCGCATGATGA
>NW_027152196.1:1160104-1171385 GCF_004359215.1 Bremia lactucae | reverse complement strand
ACGACATACTAGTATTTAATCCGCAAATGGGTACATGTACCGCGTTGTCTTACCGATAAGAATGACCTTACCCTACTAAACACCGAAAGTTTGTTTTTTTGAATATTTTATCGCCACTTAAAAAAGTTGCGTACCCCTATTACAAAATGGCGGACGAAGTGGACTACGAGAGTGATACGGCCATGGCTGTCGAGGAAGAAGAAGTGAAGCCAAAAAAGACAAAACGGACGATACGAGGACGCGGATCTGGTTCGGCTGCTATGGACGCTGCACGGTATCCAGCTGAAAGCGGCGTTTTTGACAAGCTTAAGCCGAGTCGAGATCATTCGACAGCGCTCCGTTCAGTGGAGGGATGGCTCCTTTTTGTTACTGGCGTCCACGAAGAAGCACAGGAAGAGGATGTTATGGACGTTTTTGGGGAGGATTCCCAAGTGAAAGATTTGCATTTAAATCTAGACCGGCGTTCGGGGTTTGTAAAGGGGTACGCTCTCGTGGAATTTGAGCACTTTGAGGACGCCAAGGCGGCCATGGAGCGTATGGATGGCGAGAAAATCTTAGGTCAAACTATTCATGTGGACTGGGCTTTCCGGATGGAAGCGGAGAAGCGGGGCGGACGTCGCTCCACGCGACGGTAGAGGGGGTACACTTCTTTGTGGTTTCTGAGAAGGATGAATATTTTAAGTACCTTGTTGCTAAGTATCCAATTCTAAAGATTTGTGCACCACTTTGTTCGTTTTAGACGTCTACTGCGCCTTAAAAGCTTATTTAGGGCGGTTTCAAATACGTTTTGTTTCGAGTTGCCGCTTCCTCTGGACAAAATTGTTGATATGCGGCGACTTGAATGCGACGCTTCGCTACAGAATTGCCGCTTCTTCTAGGCTTCTTATTGCAGGTAGAAAAAAATGCATCTGCAATGGGGTTCCTGCAAATAATCTAGCGGCTTGCCCCCATCAGATTTATTATATTTTGGTCAATCCGGACGGTCATTGACACAATTTTGAAAAGATAACGCCAGATCTACGCAATAGAAATAGAACTATCCTTTATTATCGTTTTGAAAATCGGCATGGTGAATCAGATTATTGGTCAGTGCAACTTTAGAAACCAAAACAAGTAAGTCTAGGAAGTGAGTAATAAGAAAACGAATTATTTTGTCGAAATTGGATCGTATAGATCTTTTTACTACAATTGGACATATAAAAACCGATATTTTGTTGACGAGGCGACATTGATCAAGCATGAGCTTTATTTCTATCGTCGTTTTTTCGTCATAATTGTTGAGTTAATTAGGTACGATAGGATAACCCCTCTTAAAGGTGGCATTTAGTGTTTTGGAGAATACAAAAATGTACAAATTCTGGTGGTGCAACATTTTCGACACAAGATGGCACGTTCAGGAGATCACGCTTACGAAGCTCACGCGTATCTTGGGCATCTCGAGGCAATAAATCACCGTCACTCCTCCATGCATCCTGAAGGCAAGATTCTTACATTACCGCTACTCTATCTACCCGACATTGTACGCAAAAACCCATTGCTAGTCCCGTCAAAAGGATCGTCGAGAAGCTCATTCCACATAGGTGTTATTCCCAGGCGACGTTCTTCCACTTCGGATGTTATCGACTTCTATGCTTGGAGGTATTGGTGAATACATCTCCACAGAAAATGTGCTCTTAGCCGTTCTCGCTCCTCATCAAACTGACCAACAATTTGGAGCTACCGTTCAAGTCGAGCGGTTTAGTATAGAGGCGCACAATGGGCGAATGACTGGAACAGCCAAGCAACGCTTTCGTCTCGTAGAGCGATTGCCAGCTAATGGAAGCCTTCAATTCTTGTATGGAAAAGTACAAATTTTGCCACACGATCGAGCTCAGTCCATCCCATTTCATACAATGTCGTGTCATGGTTCACTCCTGAAATTAAATCCAATTTTTCGACGACAATACAGTCGACAATATCCGGCTTATTGGGGACAATGCACGTATGCGTTATACGATGCACGTGTGTTGGTACACACGATACAAAAAATGCTATTGTCTTCTGTTTACAGTGCGTGGTTTCGCAAGCCACGAATCGACCAAAGGAGTCAAACGAAGGACGATGATTTTATCAATGCAAACGAATCGTTTAAACATTACGTGGCAGTTGCAAGTGACCGTCCGGATCCGACTTTATTTGCATACTGGGTTGCTCGGAATTTACCACTGGATACGATGCAAAGACTGGAATTACTTCAAATGAACTCGACGGTGCGATTATTACGTCGAGAAATTGAATTGCTTGAAGAGGTACAAGAAGATCTCTTTTGTGCGATATGTGGCGTTGTTATTGCAAATACTCGAGAAATGATTCGTATGACAACGCATGACGCATTGATGGAGACATTTGTCAATCCTATGGGTCATGTGTATCAAGTATTGACTGTACGTGACGTAACTCGGTCCCACGTGTTTACAAGCACTGCACGTAGTATACAAGATACGTGGTTTCCTGGCTATGCGTGGAGTAGTATCCATTGCAATTCGTGCGACCACCATCTTGGCTGGCGATTTGATCATGTAAATTCCGAAGTACTCCCGGAAACATTTTTTGGATTTCGACGAGCGGCGTTAACTCGTTCTCGTGAATTGCATTCAATAAGTTCCGAGTCGTCCGTTGGCTTGCTTTTGACTTGAGACGGTATGGCACAGTGTACGATGAAAGAGTTTAGTGCGGGGTAGTAGGTTAAGCGCTCCTAGTGTGAAAAGGACCTTTGCTGGTAAGAGATTCTTGATGATTGCATTGTTTCTTAATGATCAATATAGGTTTTCAAGGCAATATATTGTCTTGCCAAAATAGAAAACCTTTTTTCAGAAATTCTTGACAGATTTGTAGTGGTATCTTTTTTAAAAAAAAAAGGTTGCAATCATCACAAGTTGAGCAAATTGAGATTTATTTAATTCGTCTTCCTTTATGTATCAAACACAAAGCTAGCACATATTCACAGCTCGTCAATGAAGCTTGAACCGTGCCGCTGTTTAATTGTCCGAGACGATCCACGTGTCAAGAGCGCGTTCGTAGTTGCTGATTTCTTCGGGAGTGAACCACATGGTGATTTCGTGCTTGGCCGAGTCTGGGCCGTCCGACCCGTGTACGAGGTTCCGCCCCGTGGAGATGCAATTATCGCCACGTAAGGTGCCAGGGGCAGCCTGATTGGGGTTCGTCGCCCCCAAGATTTTGCGGCCAGTGAGAATGACATCCGTGCCTTCCCAGACCATGCATACGATCGGTCCCGAGCTGAAATACTTGACAAGACCAGGGAAAAACGGGCGCCCCGAGAGATCAGCGTAGTGCGCTTTCGCGCGCTCTTCTGTCGCTGTCATTTGTTTGAGCGCCACGAGCTTGTAGCCTTTTTTTTCAAAACGCCCAATGACTTCGCTAATAAGGCCACGCTGCACGCCATCCGGTTTGATAGCGATGAATGTGCGCTCCTTTGAGGTGCCGGCGACGCCAGCAAGTGGGGTCGTAGGCTTCCCAGCGGCCTTGTTCTCGGCCACAGGCGCAGCGGTGATGGCAAAAGCCGTCATACCAACAGCAGCGGCAACAGCAAAGGTGACAGGGGCCTTAATTGCTGCGGCTGTTCGAGCCTGCGATGCGAAGGATCGCGTCGAGCAGAGCTTTAAGGCTACACGACGGGATACACGGGTAAACATGGAAATGTGTAGATGCACACCACTTTAGCCTAGGAAGGAAAACCACAAATGACAAAATGGTCTTCGTACGCGACGTGTGCAAAAAAAAAGATGAAGCATTTAATTGGCTAAAAAGCTGAATGCATTCTCGCATTGGCTGTGGTCGAACGACAATATGAGCGCAATGGAGGTGAAAGCTCTGACGGGCTCGGATGGCGAAGAAGAGACGCCACAGGAGCAAGTAAAGAGCAAGAAGGATGAAAGCACCGCGATGGAAAATCTGACCGATCTTGTCGAGGAGAAGCAGATGGATGAAAACAAGATGAAAGTGGCATTTCAGGCGCTACACAAGCAGGAAGAAGCAGATAAGGAGGCGGAGCGCCTGCTTGAGAAGAAATTAGCAGCTGTGAAGATCAGTCAAGATGACGTCGCACTCGTAGCACAGGAGATGGAGATCTCTGTGCAACTAGCGGATCGCAAGCTGCGCGAGGCGGACGGAGACGTCGTTCAGTGTCTCCACACGCTCATCGCCGCCTAAATACGTAGTGTCTTTTACATGTAATTAGCAATATAATAGGTTTAAATCTTTTTACTATTCTATGGCAAATGGTGCCAAGGATCTTCAAACTGAACGCTCTATTGTCCGTAAGACACTGACAAGATTTCATCGCTTGGTACGAGCTTTCGAACACAAGTCAAAAAGCACTTTTAATAAGGAAATAAGTAGAGAGCACCGAGGAATTTTGGTGCAGATCTCTGCTTTCACGAGAAGAGCTATACTCGTGAACTTTGCCATCGTCACCTCGAATCAGGAATATAATATTACGTATTACCAAAGATGGGAGCTAAGTGAATATTTCGCACAACCGGCATTATTTACGTATGACACACAATAAACTTTTCATAATTTACATTTTCGCGCGAAAGCGCTCGAAAGAGTGTTTTAGCATCGCTCCCTGCTTGACTGCCTCTGCGATCTTATCGTCCTGCTTCTCAATCACTTCGGCTTTAGATGCGATTTCAGTTGCGTGCTCATTGGGGATGACAATGACGCCGTTGCAGTCGGCTCGGATAATGTCATTGCAGCGAATTACGCAACCTCCTACGACCACAGGACAATTGACGTCCGCAATTGTAGATTTGCCTCGTTGACCGTGTACCGACGTCCCTCGAGAGAAGGTCGGAAGACCTATGGATCTGATTTCCTGTACATCGCGCACTCTTCCGTCGGTTATGACACCAGCCGCTCCTCGAGCTTTAGCGGCAGTGGCCAATAATCCACCGAAAACACCAAATGTGCTGCCTTCTGGAGCGCTAATGACAATTACTTGACCTTTTTCGATTTCGTCGATGTAATGGTATGGCAACTTATTAACTTTACACCCTTTTGTCGGTACGACTTGCACCGTAAGTGCAGGCCCGCAAATATCCGCGACCTCCAAGCCGCGCACGAGACTTATGTCCAAAAGGTGGCCCTGAATGTTTAACTTTGCCATGGCATCGGCAATGGCGCAGACGGAGATTCTGGCCAAGTGTTGTTGCACCTTAACCGCTTCATGTAGGGAGCTTGCCATGACTATATTTACTAGATTTTGATGCAACTTGATGGCACGGTTTATATTTTGTGTGCTACTCGTAATAATTGATACAAACGATTCACGACAATCGTTTGTAATAATCTCAGGATATATTAAGAATTCAGATTTTTGGCTCTTGTATTTTATTAACAATTTTAACAAAAAGTGTGTGCGTGAAAAATCATCATTTGCAGAAAGTGTATCGGGGTGTATCGTTACATGAAATTAAAACTTAAAAATTGTTTATTAACATATTTTCTGAGAGGTAGATAATATATGGAGAATATTATTTTACATGGTTATATTTTCAAAGCTTATCTATTAATACATATAGACCATTATATCTACTTTCTCCGCGGTCCAGTCAGCGCTGGACGCGCGCAAAGAGATAGATAGATAAGACTTATTACATGTTTTGTATTAAGTTAGTATTAAATAAATAGAAACAGAAAACTTAATTATATTAAATACAGTTTTGTAATTATCCCTCTTTAAAGCAAGTGTTTCAAAGAGAGTCTTCCTCTGCACGTACTAGTGTACGTGAAGCAACGTGATGCACCACTCGCACTGAGGCAGCGCGAAGTGGACTTGTACTGAAGCAGTACAAGTCGTAGTGCCCCGTAACACCTGGTAGCACTTTGTAGTCCCTCCAAGGACCACACTTCCATCATCTAACATGGACATGTTAGATGATAATGGAAATGCGCATCACGGTTTGTGTGATAGCTACTCCTTTCTAAGTGACATAGAAAGGAGTGCGGTCGAACAAATGAGTTCGACCATAGGGAACGATGCCGTCTTGGCCATGCTGTATTGTTTGGACAGAGATGCCCTCCGTACAGCCATCGCCAACTTCGTTCAACATGAACTTGACAAGGCGAAGGAGAAGGAGGAGGTACCTTGCTTAATCAGCAAGGGTCTCATCAGGTAGAACTGTTGAGACAACAGGTACAGACCCCTGTACCTGGGTTGACGCACACGCGTCGTCCCAAAGCATTAAATATAGACATCTCTAAGTATAGGGGAGTCGAAGAAGACTCCCATTTTAGATGGTTTGTCGAGTTGGACGATGCCATAAGGGCTCGTCACATCGTCGGCAGGTCGTGCCAAAGCTTGGGCACTAGGCCTGAAGTTGCGCAATTCATATGTCTTTGAGTCGCTAGAGGCTTTTTAAGCTCGGCTCAAATAGACTTTTGAATTGCCTAGGGCTGAGTTCAGAACTCGATCAGAGCTTCTGAAACTCAAGCAAGGCAAGCGTGATGTGCACGCTAATGCCCAGCATATACGACACTTAGTGAGTTGTATCACTAACAATCCAGTCCATGAACACACGTTAATTACGGTATTCATGGAAGGTCTTACGGATGGTCACGAAAAGACCCACTTGTTCCGCTTGGAACTGGATAAGCTTGAAGAAGCAATATCCGTTGCGGAACAGGAGGAATTTAGCTTGAGACAGGCTCAAGCTAGTTCGTCATCGTATCATTCTCCAAGACGACAGAGCTTGGAGGTCCAGAACCTATGACCTCTCTTATGTCGAAAGCGATAAACCTCGCTTTTCGAACAGTAAGCGATTGCAGAAATGCAATCACTGTCAAAAGTTACGACACTACGCTCATGAATGTAGTGCCCCATGCCCAGTACCGAGTGGTACTGAACGTAATTATGGACTGAATGCCAGAAAGGGCAGCGGTCGCGGGTCCGACGTTGTTGCGAAATCGCAATAGCGAGGCGGGCCGCCAAAACATGGTCCGGGTCAGTAGGGGCGCAACGCCCTACTGATCCAGCAAATTCAAGAGAATTTGCAAATCTCTTGATTAAAGTTGCTCTAGACACACAATCATTATGTGTCTTTGCGCCTGGCGATGAGGTATCCCCTATCACCTTGAAGTTGAAGGAAAAAATGATTCGTCACTTTGAGCCCTAGCGGACTGTGGAGCATCGAATAACTTTATTCCTTGCTAGTCGCTAGAAGGTCGTAGGCTCAAATATGTTGAGCGCGACATCCCTCCAACGAGAATGACGGTGCGTCTAGCGATAGACGGATCGATAACTTTAATGAAACGTGTAGTGAAATTTCACTACACCCTAAAAGATTTACAGTACAATGATGATTTCATCGTACTGGATCTGGACGACAAACTTGATGTTTTTCTAGGTCTTCCATGGCTCAGAAATTATAAGCCAAGGATCAGCTGGCAGCATCGATCCTTAAAGATGCCTGCCACTTGTTCATCAGATGGCCATCTGATGAATGTCTTGGAGCGTCCACAAGCGTGTGGATGTACTACGAGTGAGTGCGATGGCCTACGTGTTGTACGGTCGTTAGTACAACTGCACAAGATCACAGTGCGATTACTAATCACCATGTGGAGGCAGCTGCCGGCGGCTGTGCGAATGCACAGGCAGCGCCGAGGGGCCACCACTCGAATAAGTCGAGTGGATTGAGACATAAATGTACGCCTGGCGGGCGACATTCAAGGAGTTACCGGTTGCCCCAAAGGGACAATATGATGATCCTAGGTCGAGTACAGAGTCGACCGTAGAGGACCCGATTGTGATAGCGCAATCACACTCGGAAGACGTTGAGGGAAGAGGTCTCCACGTACTTGAGGATAAATCTCCTCAAATAGTTGAAGTGACTAGACTTCAAGATCCCGAGGGATTAATCCCCCGGCAGCCTATGGATAAATCCCAGGAAGAAACCGAGACATTAAATGTCTTGGTTAATGACGGATCGAGAGTAGGCGCTTCTACTCTTGATCTGTATGCGCCTCCGAAGTTAACTTCGGAGATAACTCAATTACCAACCCTAGAACCTAAGCGGTTCTTGAGAGATCTGCATGGTTGTAAAATCAAGCAGATCTGCGTACTCGCCACAGAGGACGAATACGTAACCGACTTGCAGAGAACGAACGGGTTATCAGCAGCTCATCGATGGACGAAAGTATCCTCGATGCGAAGACTCAAATTGAGAGATATACTACTCAATCCTGGGAGTCGCTCAAAACAAATCCTTTAACAAGGATTTGATTATATTCAAAAATGTACTCCCTGAAGCAGTTCCATGCGAGTTGCCTAAAGAAAAAGGCGCCCGACATGAGATCGAGCTCAACCCGGGCTCGAAGTACTGTGTCATGAAGCAGTGGCCCTTGCTTCGTGAACAAGTACTTGCGATCGATAAATTCTTTACCGATTTATTATAAGCGGGCCATGTAAGGAAGTCAACCTCCCACATAGCTCTCCGACCTTCTGTGTGCGAAAAACCACAGGATGGTGGCGGAAAGTGCACGCATTCAACAAACTGAATGCTGCAACGGTACCGGCTCAAACGCTGATACCTAGAAAAGACGTAATCATTGATGGTATGTCCAAGAGTACGATCTTTTCGTCTATGGATCTGATGGAAGGCTTTTATCAAATCCTTATGTGTGAACGAGACATCCCGTACACAGCAGTGAGCACTCCCAGTGGGATGCTCTGGGAATGGCTAGTGATGCCTCAGGGGCTTAGTAACACCCCTGCTACATTCAACAGATGCGTAACAAATCTGTTGAGACCGGTGTGAGAATTCGCACCGAGATATTTTGACGATGTATTCGTCCATAGCTGGGCCATGGACGGAAAGACGGACGTGGAAGCTCATAAAACTCACGTTCGTCAGGATCTTACACTTATGCGAAAGCATAAGTTGTTTGCAAATCTCAAGAAGTGTATATTCGCTGCAAGCGAAATACCACTTCTTGGGTGCATCGTCGGTAAACACGGCGTGCGCCCTGATACCGAAAAGATCAAGGCAATCACCGACTGGCTAGTTCCAGTTGATGTCAAGGAACTTTGAAAGTTCCTTAATTTAGCGGCGTTACTGCACAAGAAATCTCGCAATTATGCAGAGATGACAATTCATCTCTCTCGTCTCTTGGAAAAAGACGAGAATGGTTATGGAACGCTGATTGTCAGCGTGCGTTTAAAAATAACAAGCAAAGCTTGATGCAATCGCCTATCTTGGCGATTGCAGATCAAGACAGACCATTCCATGTGGTCTGTGACGCCAGAGATTTCGCAATTGGCTGTGCGTTAATACAATACGATACAGACGGCGCGGGATGCGATTGGTAACAGACGACGCGCTAGATGCAACCAGCTGAACGCAATTATCCAGTGCATGGCAAAGAACTCTTTGCCATGAAATATGCACAGGCTAATTTTAGGGTCTATTTCCTCGGAGATAGACCGTTCATCGTATATACGGACCATGCGTCATTACGCACGGCCTTAAATAGCCTACACCTCTCGCAAAGAATGGCGAGGTGGCTATACTTCTTCGCGAAATTTTAGTTTTCTTCGTGGAATGTAAACCAGGACAACTTAATGTCGTCGCTGATGCGTGTCACGCCGACCCGATATCGATCCGGCAGCGCACTCCAATATTGAAAATAATCCCACTGTTGCAACACTCAGTACAAGTGCTCCGTCATCAACTTTGTTTGATGATATAATGAAAACCTACGCAAAAAAATAAGACCTTCTGCGTAATATATCATCTGATGAATCCATCCGATATATTTTTAAAAGATTTACTGGCTTCATATCGATCGTTATCCGATCGATACACAACACGCAACGAGTTATAGTATTTACACATCCGTTGCCGGCGACACTCCACGTGTCGTCGTCCCAGCTTACAATGATTTGCGCTTGCGCATCATGTATGAGTGTCATAATGCACCAACACGTGGGCTTCGTGGACGTGAGAAAACTTATCTCAGAGCAAGTCGCGACTTTTACTGGCCCCTCCAGTTCAGTGCGTATGCAAGTACATTCGTACTTGCGAGGTATGTCAACGGGTGAAGCCTAGCCCTTCATCCCGTGCACCTCTCCAACCTCTCCACTTACGGCAGAATGTTGGCAGTCCGTATCTATGGTTTTCGTCTTCGGATTTTCCGAAGAGGATCACAAAAACAATGGAATTTTTGTTTTTCTAGAAAGATTCAGCAAGATGGTACATCTTGCTGCAGTACCAGAGTCAATCACGGCTCCGGGCTGTGCCCGTGTCTTTATCGACACGGTATTGAAATTCCACGAGTACTCCGTGAACTGATCGGATAGAGATCCGCGGATTACGGCGGAGTTTTGGCAATCAGTATTCCGATTTCTCGGAACACGGCTAGCTTTGTCAGCTTCTGATCATTCAGAAAAAGATGGTCAGACGGAACGCGTCAAGCGTCATTGAAGAGATACTTCGAAGTTACGTCCAATCGTATCCTAACTGAAGCAAGTTTGTACCGATGGTCGAATTCGTCATGATCAATTCGGTGCATGTTTACAACGCATATACCATTCTTCGTGAATAGCTTACGCTATCCACGCATATACGCCCAAAATTAGAGGGGTCCTCTAGTTAAAGGGGGGAGATTCAAGCGAGCAAAGCCATTTCTGGCTCATGCTCATCACGCATCGAGGTTACCTACGACGCGAATGCGTCGATGTCGAAGCAATCGACATCGAAGATGAGAATGATCTCATAGCAGTGCACACAAAGCGCACTAAAAAGATAAAACAAATGAGTCAGCAGAGGAATTTCTGCTGGCTCGAGAATCAGTAATCCGTTTCGTTCAGGATTCCATTGCTAACGTAGTGGACCGTCAGAAACGGAATGCAGACAAACATTGAAGAGCAAATGTTCTTTCATTTAAAATTAATGGTCTAGTACTACTGTCTACGGTAAACTAACCTTAACATGTAGTCACTAATGTGGGTAGTAAACTACTACCCAAGTTCATTGGACCTTTCCGTGTACTGCATCGCAGAGGCAATGCGTACACAATAGAATTGCCACGTAGGATGCAAACGCATCCTACGTTTTCCGTTGGTCGGCTCCACCCGTACCATTAGTACGCGGTTTCTTCCGCGGCCGGATCTGACCATCCTTTTCAAGAATCTTCAAAAGATTCTTGTGATCACGACCAGACCCTCATGTTGAGTCTGGAGGTTCTCTTGTCGAATTCGAAGTTCCTCAAAATCCCGATGAGC
>NW_027152196.1:1155832-1160004 GCF_004359215.1 Bremia lactucae | reverse complement strand
GATCCAAGGTCGAGTAGAGAGTCGACCGTAGTGGACTCGACTGTAATAGCGCAATCACAGTCGGAAAACGTTGAGGGAATAAGTCTCCACGTACTTGAGGGGGAATCTCCTCAAGTAGTTAATGCTGAAGTAACTAGACTTCAACATCCCGAGGGATTAATTCCTCGGCACCCAAGATAAATCCTAGGAAGGAACCGAGGCATTGAATGTCTAGGTTAATGACGGATCAATAGTAGGTGCTCATACTCTTGATCTGAATGCACCTCCGAAGTTAACTTCGGAGATGACACAATCCGAACCCTAGAACCCAAGCGGTTCTTGCGCCTCCGGAATTAACTTCGGAGAAAACACAATTCTAAACCCTAAAATTCAAGCGGTGCTTGAGAGATCTGCATAGTTATAGAATCAAGCAAATCTGCGTACTGGTCACGAGGACGAATACGTAACTGATATTTGGTCATCAATAATTTTTGCCGAGAACGAACTGGTTCTCAGCAGCTCATCGATGGACGAAAGTGTCCTTGATGTGAAGACTCGGATTGAGAGATATCATACTCAATCCTGGTAGTCACTTAAGACAAATCCTTTATTCGAATATCTGATTAAATTCAGGGATATATTTCCCTGAAGCAGTTCCATGCGAGCTGCCTAAGGATAAAGGCCCTCGACATGAGATCTAGCTCAAACCCGGCTCGAAGTACCGTGTCATGAAGAAGTGGCCACTGCCTCGTGAACAAGTACTTGAAGTCGATATATTCTTTATCGATCGGTTAAAAGCGGGTCATAGAAGGGAGTCAACCTCCTCACATAGATCTTCGACCTTCTGTGTGCAAAAGGCCACAGAAGGGTGGCGGATAGTGCGCGCAGTCAATAAACTGAATGCTGCAACGAAACCGGCTCGAACACCGATACCTAGAAAAAACGCAATCATAGATGGTATGTGTCAGAGAACCCTCTTTTCATCTATGGATCTGATGGATAGATTTTATCAGATCCTTATGCGTGAACGGGACATCCCGAACACAGCAGTGAGCACTCCCACTGGGATGCTCTGGGAATGGCTAGGAATGCCACAGAGGCTTAGTGACACCCCTGCAACATTCGAAGCAGAGGAATCCCTGCTGGCTCGAAAATCAGTAGTCCATCTCTTACAGGAGTCCATTGCTAACGCAGTGAACCGTCAGAAACGGAACGCAGACAATCATGGAAGAGCAAATGTTTTTTTAATTCGAAATAAGTGACCTAGTACTACCCTCTACGGTAAACAAACCTAAGCATGTAGTAACAAATGTGGNGATCCTTATGCGTAAACGGGACGTCCCGTACACAGCAGTGAGCACCCCCAGTGGTATGCTCTGGGAATGGCTAGTGATGCCTCAGGGGCTTAGTAACGCCCCTGCAACATTCAACAGATGTGTAACAAATCTGTTGAGACCGGTGCGGGATTTCGCACCGAGTTATTTCGACGATGTATTCGTCCATAGCCGGGCCATGGACGGTAAGACGGACGTGGAAGTTCATAAAACTCACGTTCGTCAGGTTCTTACACTTATGCGAAAGCATAAGTTGTTTGCAAATCTCAAGAAGTGTATATTCGCTGCAAGCGAAATACCACTTCTTGGGTGCATCGTCGGTAAACACGGCGTGCGCCCTGATACCGAAAAGATCAAGGCAATCACCGACTGGCTAGTTCCAGTTGATGTCAAGGAACTTTGAAAGTTCCTTAATTTAGCGGCGTTACTGCACAAGAAATCTCGCAATTATGCAGAGATGACAATTCATCTCTCTCGTCTCTTGGAAAAAGACGAGAATGGTTATGGAACGCTGATTGTCAGCGTGCGTTTAAAAATAACAAGCAAAGCTTGATGCAATCGCCTATCTTGGCGATTGCAGATCAAGACAGACCATTCCATGTGGTCTGTGACGCCAGAGATTTCGCAATTGGCTGTGCGTTAATACAATACGATACAGACGGCGCGGGATGCGATTGGTAACAGACGACGCGCTAGATGCAACCAGCTGAACGCAATTATCCAGTGCATGGCAAAGAACTCTTTGCCATGAAATATGCACAGGCTAATTTTAGGGTCTATTTCCTCGGAGATAGACCGTTCATCGTATATACGGACCATGCGTCATTACGCACGGCCTTAAATAGCCTACACCTCTCGCAAAGAATGGCGAGGTGGCTATACTTCTTCGCGAAATTTTAGTTTTCTTCGTGGAATGTAAACCAGGACAACTTAATGTCGTCGCTGATGCGTGTCACGCCGACCCGATATCGATCCGGCAGCGCACTCCAATATTGAAAATAATCCCACTGTTGCAACACTCAGTACAAGTGCTCCGTCATCAACTTTGTTTGATGATATAATGAAAACCTACGCAAAAAAATAAGACCTTCTGCGTAATATATCATCTGATGAATCCATCCGATATATTTTTAAAAGATTTACTGGCTTCATATCGATCGTTATCCGATCGATACACAACACGCAACGAGTTATAGTATTTACACATCCGTTGCCGGCGACACTCCACGTGTCGTCGTCCCAGCTTACAATGATTTGCGCTTGCGCATCATGTATGAGTGTCATAATGCACCAACACGTGGGCTTCGTGGACGTGAGAAAACTTATCTCAGAGCAAGTCGCGACTTTTACTGGCCCCTCCAGTTCAGTGCGTATGCAAGTACATTCGTACTTGCGAGGTATGTCAACGGGTGAAGCCTAGCCCTTCATCCCGTGCACCTCTCCAACCTCTCCACTTACGGCAGAATGTTGGCAGTCCGTATCTATGGTTTTCGTCTTCGGATTTTCCGAAGAGGATCACAAAAACAATGGAATTTTTGTTTTTCTAGAAAGATTCAGCAAGATGGTACATCTTGCTGCAGTACCAGAGTCAATCACGGCTCCGGGCTGTGCCCGTGTCTTTATCGACACGGTATTGAAATTCCACGAGTACTCCGTGAACTGATCGGATAGAGATCCGCGGATTACGGCGGAGTTTTGGCAATCAGTATTCCGATTTCTCGGAACACGGCTAGCTTTGTCAGCTTCTGATCATTCAGAAAAAGATGGTCAGACGGAACGCGTCAAGCGTCATTGAAGAGATACTTCGAAGTTACGTCCAATCGTATCCTAACTGAAGCAAGTTTGTACCGATGGTCGAATTCGTCATGATCAATTCGGTGCATGTTTACAACGCATATACCATTCTTCGTGAATAGCTTACGCTATCCACGCATATACGCCCAAAATTAGAGGGGTCCTCTAGTTAAAGGGGGGAGATTCAAGCGAGCAAAGCCATTTCTGGCTCATGCTCATCACGCATCGAGGTTACCTACGACGCGAATGCGTCGATGTCGAAGCAATCGACATCGAAGATGAGAATGATCTCATAGCAGTGCACACAAAGCGCACTAAAAAGATAAAACAAATGAGTCAGCAGAGGAATTTCTGCTGGCTCGAGAATCAGTAATCCGTTTCGAACGCAGTGGACTGTCCGAAACAGAGCGCAGACAACATGGAAGAGCAAATGTTCATTCATTTAAAATTAATGATCTTGTGCTACTTTCTATGGTAAACCTACCTAAGCGTGTAAGCACACAATAAACTACTACCCAAGTTCATTGAGCCCTTCCGTGTACTGCATCGAAGAGGCAATGCGTACACAATAGAATTGCCACGTAGGATGCGAACGCATCCTACGTTTTACGTTGGTCGGCTCCGCCCGTACCATCAGTACGCGGCTTCTTCCGAGGACGGATGTGACCACCCTTTTCAAGAATCCCCAAAAGATTCTTGTGATCGCGAACCAGGTTCTCATGTTGAACCTGAAGTTTCTCATGCTTGTTCCGAAGATCCTCGAAACTACGATGAGCTGATGACAGCTCATCGCGAACAGCATGATAGTTCCGCTCGTACTCCAACAAGGAGTACGCACCCTTCGAACGGTCTTCCAACCGCTCGATATGGTGATTCTGCACCATCTGTTCCAACGAGCGACGCTTACCGCGCTCGTGTTCAAGACCCTCCTCCAAATCATGGAGGAAGTGATCCATTTTGTCGATCTTCGACATTAGATCCGACATACGGTTCGGATCTAATTTTCCCTCCTCCACCACAACCTTTGGTGGACTCCCACGGTGGTCAACGTTTCCTTGTGGAACG
>NW_027152196.1:1101667-1153907 GCF_004359215.1 Bremia lactucae | reverse complement strand
TCTCATTCGAAGGCTCATAATCAGCCGCCTGACGGGTATCAGGCGACTGTTCCATCCTCCCCGAGTCGGCCATTTCGTCCGACTCGCACTCATAATCGACCTCTAAAGAGGGGTCGTACTCACGTGGTGAATCACCACGTGCACTCGCAACACCAAGTGTTGTGCGAGTGGAAGACACTACGGTAGACGGAACGTCTACCGCAAGAGATAACAATGCGTCACCCGCGGCTGCACGAACCGCAGCCGAAGGTTCAACACTATCCTCACCCCGCATGAATTGTTCCTTCATGCGATGGAATTTAAAATGATGGATCTGACCAATCAAAATCATTTTAAAAATTAAGTGGTCATTTAGCGACCACTCCACCTAATGACATTCAGAGTGATTGTCGTTTAAGGGAGGGGTGATGTAACGGGGTGTATCGTTACATGAAATTAACAATAAAAGATTGTTAATTAATATTATCCAAAAGGTAGATAATATTTGGAGGAAATTACTTTAAATAGTAATTTCCTGAATTCTTATCCATAAATAGGTATAGACCATTATGTCTATTTATTCCGCAGACTAATCAGCTGTAGAAGTAATCAAAGAGAGTTACGAGATAAGATAGATAAGAATTCATTTACATGTTTAGTATTAGTTTATAGTTAAGACAACATTTACAAAGATAGATTAACAAGACACTTAACTATATTAATACAGTTTTCATTTTACACTCTTAAGCTAACTTGCCTCAAGAGAAGTCTTCCTCTATACGTACAGTGTACGTCACCTAACGAGAGGCACCACTCACATCTGAAGCAGTGTGAAGTGGACTTGTACTGAAACAGTACAAGTCGCAGTGCCCCGTTACACTGCTTCAGTACAAGTCCACTTCGCACTGCCTCAGTGAAGTCTTCTCTAGAAGACAACTAACTTAAAGAGGGTTAATTGAAAAATGTATTAATATAATTAAGTTCTTCTTATCTATCTACTAAATACTAACTTAATTATAGACTAATACAAATTATGTACTAAAAGTCGTATCTGTCTTTCTCTTTGCGCGCGTCCAGCGCTGACTGGACCGCGAAGAAAGTAGATATAGTGGTCTATTTCTACCAATAGATAACCCTTTAGAATATTACTATTTTAAGTAACATTCTCTAAATATTATCTACCTTTTAGAAAATATCGTATTTAACAATCTTTAAGTGTTAATTTCATGTAACGATATACCCGTTACACTCGAAGTTAAATGTTTTAAATGATTTATGCAAATTCCAAAATTTGATGTGCCACCAATTAGCCAATGCGCTTCCATAGTTTTGACAATATATGTTTCGTCAACATGCAAATACCCATTTGTTTAAGCGACCCTCAATGCATGTAATATTGTGCAAGGCTTACAAATACTGTGTCGGCTACATCAAAAGCGCCGTTGAAAATTGTATAGATCCACTCGTAATTTTGCTAATACTAGATCTATCGTAAAATATATAAATAAAATACCGCCACGACTTTCACATCGCACAAGCATCAACATCGAATTCGAAAGAAAGCGTCAAGCAGCCCACCTTATCTACAGTAACATGTATTGTCCACCCATTCCTGCGGACGATCCAGCACTCTGCGTCGTATCATAGAAATAAAAAACTCTCCAGCTCTATGAACCACATATTTCTCAGGCAATCACAATCGTCTCAGTCTCGAGCGCCAACCCTCCCAGGCTACACCAAAACAGTGGAGCTGCAGATCTTACACCCTTAGCAATAAATACAAAACTCTCATTTTTTAATTTGCCTCGTTGGCCTCACGTGGCGACACTATGGACAGCATGGGCGCCACGGCGCGTACGCCACGCACACGTCGTCGCGACTTGAGCAGTCTCTTGGCCCCTGAGTCACCAGCCATTGGTCGCAGCTATGACGGCAGTTCGACCTTGTCCATGCGTGGTCTCCCGCCGCTCCTTGGGAACTCCATAAAGACCCCGCGCCACTCGTATCACCAGATCCACACGGGTCCGTCCGCCACGGCCATGGATGACGTGCACATGAGCGTCGCAGAGAATGCCTTGCTCTTGCAATATAAAGATTCGCCTGTCCTCACGCCGACGCAACGCAAGGTCAAAATTGGTCTCTACGGAGTCCTAAATACCGTCATTCTCGTTCCATTAATGATCAGTTTTGCCCAAATTATCTTTCGAGACCCCGAATTTCAGCCGTATATGAACGACCTGGTTAAACTCGTGCTTGTCTCTGCTGCTGTGCATCAACTTTGCTTCACGTGCGTCAGTTCGCTCCCGTTTGCCATGGGGCAAGTTCAAGACGCAGGACTTATCTTTCTCTCGGCCATGTGTTCCTCTATTATTAAGTCACTCCATACCACCCGAGGTGACGCGTTCTCGATGGACGAAGTCTTGGCGACGACGCTCTTTACAATGGCCATTTCAACCGCTGGTTTAGGAGCGGCATTAATTATTACAGGGAAACTACGTCTTGCAAGTTTTGTACAATATCTCCCAATGCCTGTTGTTGGTGGGTACCTTGCATTTATTGGGTTTTATGCACTCGAAGCTGGGTTGTCCATGATGACCACGGAAAGTATTAAAGAACCAAAAGATTGGATTAAATTAACCGAGCCGACGGCATTAATTCTGGCAGTTCCCGGGGTCGTTGCCGGGTCCGCAATCTTTTATATCAATGGCCGATATAATCATATGGCGGTCCTGCCATGTTGCTTACTAGCCATGCTCATGACGTTCTATGGGTTGCTCCTTGTCACAGGAATGTCTCTCGAAGATGCTCGAGCTGCGGGCTGGGTCGCCGAGCCACCGCCGTCGCCACGAAGTCTCACTCAAATCTACCGCTTCTATGCGTTTTCCAACATTAATTACTCCCACCTCACCGATCAGATCCCTACGTGGATAGCCATGTACTTTGTCGTGGCGTTTTCGTCCTCCTTGGACGTCGCCGCCGTCGAAACCGCACTTGGAAGACCTTTAGATCATAACCACGAACTTCAGACCGTGGGGTTAAGTAACCTTCTCTCCGGTCTTAGCGGTGGATTTACCGGTTCGTACCTCTTTTCGCAGACAATCTTTACACTTCGTGGACAGCTCGAAAGTCGTCTTGTCGGGCTTCTTGTCTTTCTATTGGAACTTCTCGTCGTCTTGTGTCCGTTTTCCATTATCGCATTTGTGCCTAAAGTCTTTTTCGGTGCCTTGCAAATGCTCGTGTGTCTCGATTTAATGACCGAGTGGCTCTATCATGCTCGAAACAAACTCTTGTCACGCGAGTACGCAATTGTTTGGATCACGTTCCTCACCATGGTATTTCTAAACCTTGAACTCGGCATTGTCCTTGGTATTGTCATTGCGGGATTTAACTTTATCTACTCGTACATTGCCACGGCAAGCGTCCACCGCGTAATGAAGCGCTCGCGAGTCGAACGCAATCTCCGTGAACGCGTGTTACTTCAAAACATGCGGATGGCTATCGTAACCTTGGAGTTACAGGGGTACATTTTTTTTGGGTCCAGTGTTAAAGTCATGAATGAAGTCCGTCGACATGTCCTCGTCACTACGACGGAGAAACAAGACGCTCAAACGCTCTCCGGAGCGTCACCAATGGTGCTTCATCGCCACGCACCGTCTCCGTACGTAGCACGATCCCTTCATGATACGTTTAACGAGGATCTCACGACGTTAGATTCAGTATTGGAAGATCATCATATTCACGGGTACTCGTCGACGCCCCGAGCGGCGAATCTCCACACGTCGGCGCTCCATGCCGCACGAACCCGGTATTTTATCTTGGATTTTGAAAAAGTAAGTGGTGTAGACGCCACGGCCGTACGGAGTTGTTTTAATGCAACAAAAGAATTGCTTGCCCAACATGGTATTGTCTTGATGTTTGCAAGCGTGCCAACGGATGCCGAGCGGTTGCTTCGAGTTCATGACGTGATTGAAAAAGAAGATGGATCCGGGACGGGGTCGTTGGTCTTTGATACGTTAGATCAAGCCTTGGAATGGTGTGAAGACGAGTTATTGGTGTCAGAAGGCGTCGTTCCACTAAGTGAGTCGACGCCTGCAATCCATAGTATTGACGAAGGACATCACTGGCAATTACTCGACCAACTTTTGCCTTGTTCCAATACATTGCATCAGTCGCACGATATTGCACGTGCTACGAAACGTAGTGACGAAATACAGTCCGTCCTTACGCGAGAATTGGGCGAAATGTATGTGAGTCACTCGCACAAACAAGATGGCAATACATTGTACCGTGCTGGTGATCTCGTAAATGGCGTGTATTTTATTGGGTATGGAAAAGTCGACGTCTTTATGCCATCTAAAATCCATGAAGGATTGGGTCCAGGATTTCGAGGACGCAAACGCATCACACGAGTGTGTCAAGGCGGTCTCGTTGGAGCATCCGAATTAATTCTTCATAAACGGCATCAATTCACAGCTCAAGTCCAAGCGCCGAGCTCCATTTTTTTTCTTAGCAAATCCCATTATGCTCGAATGCAATTAGCCTATCCAGCCGTCGCAGCTCGATTTCAACAGGCAATGCTCCAATCCATGGCTATTGGAGTCCTCGAGTCCAATATGACGGATGATTAAGTTAACAATACAATCTATTGTAGTAGCATAGTGAGGATTGCATTGTGTGTGTGTTTCTTTGTTTCAAACGACTACACCGTGTATACAGACACGCCTACAATAACATTGTTTCAATTCGTGCTGTACGCAAACACTTATTATAATAGTACTGCAATACAAAATGTAAGAGACACAAAAGTGTGCCTCACCTTTTTCTACCGCATCTGCAATCGCCCATGTCGTCGCTCTTCCTTGCTCGGTCTCGACGTTTCTTCTATCATATTCAAATCCAATCAACTTGCTTGAACATTCAAGTGAGCGTCTCTCCTATATCGCATTATTTGACCAATATACACACTCCCATCGGCTCCTCCAAACGTGACAAGAGCGATTCATGAACGCGACGCACACTAGAGATCGGTATTTTGCGACTGTGTCTGCAAATTCAAACGCTGTGTTTGTTGCATTGGGATCGTCGTCATGGGCTGTTGGGCCGTGTGATGCAACCGGTATCGATTGTTGCGTGGCGTCGAGTGATTCGAGAGCTCGCCTTCCTCCTGCACGCCACTATCTTCCATTCGATGGCCACTTGCATGAAGATGGCCACTGGTTCCAAAGAAATGAGGCAATCGAATCTTCTTGGTCGGTTTAATCGACAAGACCGTGCGTCCAAATTTCACATGAAGCGATTGGTTGTTATGCAATGTCAACGGACGATAAATGTACCGCAAGGTACCATTGGAACTTCCGGCATCTTTGAGAAAAAACTCGCCTTTTGAAAAATGAATCTCCGCGTGAATCGTTGAGACCGTGCGGTATTTCAGGACTAAATCACACTGAGAGGACCGTCCCACCATTAAGGGACGATGAATGTCATTCTCCAAGAGCATCTTGTAACTCAATTGGTACCGCGTGGATAAATTCAATGTCGACGACGAATGTTTCGTAACGACTTGAAACATAATACTTGGGGGAGTTAAACGATCGGGTAAGAGGGACAAGACTTGACCATTTGGTAATCGTGTTTTGCTTGGATACGGAGCTTTACAAATCGAACACGTTCGAGCATTGCTTTCATCCAACACGGTACAAATTTCATTCTTCTCGCCATTGGTATTCCAGCGTTTCAAGCAATTTAAATGAATGTATTTCGTATCGCCCGAACATTTGCATGGCGCAATCAATGGATTCTCGTCTTCCGTTTCGTCGTAACACACATAACAAATGGCACTCGTACTTTGTCGTTGAAGCGATGCACGTGGCTTGGATTCGTCATTCCCAGACGCGTCTCCATTGTCATCATCGGTATCCATACCACTGTCAACGTCTGCAAGCGCTTCGTCGTGACACACGACGCGTTGAATCAATGCATTGACTTCACCAGGACTTAAGGTCGCATCGTAAGGCCCCGTACCCCCCGTATCAATCTCCGTAACCAAGAGTCCCACACTGCCAAAGCGAATGATGTCGCCCACCCTCACACGATGTTTCCCTCCTCGAATGCATTTGGTACCCAAAATTTGGCACACCCCCGTATGGGCGGAAAACTTTTCCGACGACGGTAATAACCGGTACGCGTCGTTCGAGTAGTCAATATTCAGACATGGCGCGCGCGGGTCTTCAATGTAAATCTTCTCGCGCGTCGACGCGTCACTTGCCGACGTAGCCGAGTGTTTTGGACCGTAGATGGATACCCCGCAGCGTGAAATGCTTTTGCGAAACTTGTCGCGTTTGCCGGCCGCACCTTTGGTAATGGCCGTCATGCCACGAATATCGAGCCTGTGAGAGAGAGAGAGTGTGAGACTTACGCACGGAATAAACACGTAGAAAGGAAAGCAACACACATGTCGGGTTTGCCGTCACCACTAAAGAACTCGGTGGCACGTGCGAGACTCCATCGTCGATCCGAATTGGCACTCATGCGAAGACGTAAAAAGAGAGAGAAAAGAAAAAAAGAAGGTCGAAGACGCGCGAGACGGCTTCCTGTGGACTGACGAGCAAAAAAGTCGGAGCTTTCCGGCTGGGCAGCGTCTTCCAAGCGCTTTCTTTCCTTTTGGCAAGTTAAGGGCGTTTTCTCGTGGCCCGACTTTTCAGGACGGAGAACACCAGGAGGAGGGGGGGGAGAGAGCAAGAGGGGCCAGTTCACCCCGCGCGTCTTTCCGTCGGTGCTTGCAGTTTTTTTTATAAGTGATTTATATTGATAGTTATCGAGTATTGGAAGCTTGGGAAGGGATGTTCTTGTAAAAGTCATTATTGATTGGATGTGGTTTCGAAGGGAATTAAAGTTAAGAAGGTGCTTGACGAAGTAATCACCACAAAATACTAAGGGAAAAGGACGGGTCGCACTCCTGCAGAAAAGGCGGCCGGTATCAGCCCCGATCTTGATTGAACAAAGTCATTTGGCACAAAGGGTGGACTGCCTCTGTTGGCTAGACCTAATCGTTCCCCTTCCCCTACCAATTGCTAATCGTACTACAACGCCACGGTAAGGAATGCGACGTCGCAGGGTTTGGTGAACGATCGAACCGGTTTCGTTTTTTCAACACGACCAAATGCGATGACCCGATCTCGTTAGAGCGCAGCCAGCAACTGCCTGTAGGATCTCATTAATGCACGGATGTGGGCACAGCTGGAAACTATTCTTTTTACACTTTCATAGCGACGAACATAGACGCAAACAAGTCGTGGCCAACGTGCTTGAAATATGTAAAGCTCAGACATTTCTTGTGTGCTCGTTTTGGCCAGCACATGGAGCAGGAAATAATTGTCTTAAAAGTTGTGAATCAAGGGTGGGTTACGGTGCCCTATTCCAGAGTCTATTTTCCATGGGTTTGTGGCTGCTAGCATGTCTGTAACGTAGGGGAAGGGCACTTGACATCCGATTCCAAAATACCGGCTTTTTGGCTCGGGCGATTTCGCAACATTTGAATCGCAAGCTACTACTAAATTTTTCTCAAACCTTAGCAAAACAACTCGTTTGATGTGTTGTAATAAAATGAAGCGTATCCGGGTTTCCTACAATAAGCTGTTTAATGTAAGTATCGTTACAGTTGCCGCATAGAATCATACAAGGTCACCATTCGTTAGTATGGAATCGTACTTTTAAAATGGTTCAAGTCCGCAGGATCATGCTGAACCATGGGCTAAGTGTAAAATTATTTTAAGGGACTCTTAACTGTTTTTGTAGTCTAGTTACACTCGTACTCTTCAGTTCAGCAGCCATCAGCCCGAAATACCATCCTCGACTGAGGAAGGGTGCACAACAACAAAAATGTTTTATTTGAAACAAATCCATATGACTCCAGCATATTGCGAGCCGGTTCTAACGAACCATGGAGTGAATTTTATGAAATTTTGCACCAATTCAGGCAACTATAATTCCATTCGAAAATTACGTAAATCATTAAATTGCCTAACTTTAAATGATCAGACCCCACTCTTCCCATCGCGACGCTCTTATTAGTATTCTTGTGGATTTATCAAATCATATTGATACTGATGCATAAGTCAATCTTGCTTTAGTGATAAATTGGATGCCGGACACTCTTGTTTATTGTTGGTTAAGGTGTAGATACAAGGTTGAGATGAAGGTGCATCAATTGTAAATTCACTTGTTTCATTAAATTGCCAAAACCATGCTTTGGTTACTTCATTTTTTTAAAGTGAAGCGGCACCACGTTGAAATCTTTAATTTCGATTCCACGATTTTATGCTCAGCGCTGTGCAAAAGTCTAGTCGGAATGACTGACAGTAATACTGAGATCGGTCGCGCACTTTCATAAAGTATGAACACTCGCGCGCTTTGTAACAGGGCATGTAACGGGGTGCATCGCTACATGAAATTAACACGTAAAGGTTGTGAATTAATATATTATCTAAACGGAAGATAATAATTGGAGAGCATTCCTTTATATAGTAATGCTCAGAAATCTTATCCATCAGTAGGTATAGGCCATTATGTCTATTTAATCCGCTGTAAACGTAAACAAAGAGATAGAGCCAGATAAGATTTCAATTGCATGATTAGTATTAGTTCATAATTAAGTTAGGATTAACAGATAGAAAGAACAGATACTTAATTATATTAATACAGTTTTCATTTAACCCTCTTTAAGCTAGTTGTATTTGTAAGAAATCTTCCTCTGCACGTACTAGTGTACGTGAAGTGACGTGAGGCACCACTTGCAACTGAAGCAGTGCGAAGTGGACTTGTACTGAAGCAGTACAAGTCGTAGTGCCCCTTTACATCTGATAGCACTTTGTAGTCCGTCCAAGGAACACATTTCTTTCATCTAACATGGACATGTTAGATGATAGTGGGAATACGCATCACGTTTCGCGTAAAAGCTACTCCTTTCTAAGTGACAAAGGAAGGAATTCGGTCGAACAATTGAGTTCGACCGTAGGAAACGATACCATCTTGGCCATGCTGTCTGGTTTGGACAGAGATGCTCTTCATTCAGCCATCGCCAAGTTCATACAATATGAACTTGACGAGATGAAGGAGAAGGTAGCCTTGCTAAATCAGCAATGCTCTCAACAGGCAGAACTGTTGAGGTTACAACAGGTACAGACTTCTGTACCTGGGATGACGCACATGCGTCGTCCCAAAACCTTATTGATTGACATCTAAGTATAGGGGAGTCGAAGAAGACTCCCTCTTGATATGGTTTGTCGAGTTGGACGATGCCATAAGGGCACGTCACATCGTCGACCAGCAAATGCAAGTCGCATTCGCTCAATAAAATTTGGCAGGTCGTGCCAAACCTTGGGTATTGGGCCTCAAATTGTGCGACTCATACGTCTTTGAGTCGCTAGAGGCTTGTTAAGCTCGGCTCAAATAGACGTTTGAACTGCCTAGGGCTGAGTTCAGAGCTCGTTCAGAGCTTCTGAAACTCAAACAAGGAAAGCGTGATGTCCACGCATATGCCCAGCACATACGACTCTTAGCGAGTTGTATTACAAATAACTTAGTCTATGAACACACGTTAATTACGGTGTTCATGCAAGGTCATTTGGATGGTCCCGTAAAGACCCACCTGTTCCGCTTAGATCTGGATACGCTTGAAGAAGCAATATCCGTTGCGGAAAGGATGACTTGAGCTTGAGCCAGGCTCAAGCAAGTTCGTCATCGTATCGTCCTCCAACACGACACGAGTTAGAAGGTCCAGAACCCAATGGACCTTTCGTATGTCGAAAGCGGGAGACCTCGCTTTTCGAGCAATAAGCGATCGCAGAAATGCCATCGCTGCCAAAAACAATGACACTACGCTCATGAGTGTAGTGCCACACGCCCAGTACCGAGAGGTACTTACCGTAATTTTGGACCGTATGCAAAAAAGGGAACGGTCGCGGGTCCGACGTTGTTGCGAAATCGCAACAGCGAGGCGGACCGCCAAAAAACGGTCGGGGTCACTAGAGGCGCAACGCCCTACTGATCCAGCAACCTCAAGAGAATTTGCAAATCTCTTGACAAAAGTTGCTCCAGACACACAATCATTATGTGTCTCTGCACCTGGTGATGAGGTATCCCTCATCACCTTGAAGTTGAAAGTGACAGATGATTTGTCACTTAGAGCCCTAGTGGACTGTGGAGCGTCGAATAACTTTATTCGTCGCCAGTCACTAGAGGGTCGTAGGCTCAAATATGTTGAGCGCGAATTCCCTCCAACGAGGATGACGGTGCGTCTAGCGACAGGCGAATCGATAAAAGTAATGAAATACGTAGTAAAATTTTACTACACGTTAAAAGATTTACAATTCGATGATGATTTCATCGAACTGGATTAAGATGACAAATTTGATGTTTTCATAGGTCTACCTTGGCTCAGAAAATACGAGCCAAGGATCAGCTGGCAGCATCGATCCATAAAGATGCCTGCCACTTATTCATCCGATAGCCATCAGATGAATGTCTTGGAGCGTCCACAAGCGTGTGAATGTACTACGAGTGAGTGCGATAGCCTCACATGTGGCACGGTCGTTAGTACAACTGCACAAGATCACAGTGTGATTACTAATCACCATGTAGAGTCAGCTGCCGGTGGCTGTGCTAATGCACAGGCAGCGCCGAAGGTCTACCACTCGACTTCTTCGAGTGGATTGAGATATGAAAGTGCGTCTAGCGTGCGACATTCAAGGAGTATACCGGTTGCCCCAAAGGGACAACACGATGATCCTAGGTCGAGCAGAGAGTCGACCGAAGAGGGTCCGACTGTGATAGCGCAATCACACTAGGAAGACGTTGAGGGGAAAGGTCTTCACGTACTTAAGGATAAATCTCCTCAAATAGTTGAAGTAACTAGAAGAATTAATTCAAGATCCCGACGAAAGAATTAATTCAAGATCCCGACGAATTAATTCTTCGGTATACTCATGATCTGTATGCGCCTCCGAAATTAACTTCCGCGATAACTCAATCACCAACCCTAGAGCCTAAGCGATTTTTGAGAGATCTGCATGGTGGTGAAATCAAGCTGATCTGCGTACTCGTCACAGAGGACGATTACGTAACCGACTTGCAGAGAACGAACGCGTTATCAGCAGCTCATCGATGGACGAAAGTGTACTCGATGCGAAGACGCGGATTGAGAGATATACTACTCAATCCTAGGAGTCGCTCAAAACCAATCCTTTATACAAGGATTTGATTATATTCAGAGATGTATTATCTGAAACAGTTCCATGCGAGTTGCCTAAGGAAAAAGGTACTCGACATGAGATCAAGCTCAAACTGGGCTCGAAGTACTGTGTCATGAGCAGTGGCTAATGCCTCGTGAACAAGTACTTGCGATCGATAAATTCCTTACCGATCGATGAAAAGCGGGCCATGTAAGAGAGTCAACCTCCCCACAAAGCTCCCCGACCTTCTGTGTCCGAAAGGCCATAGGAGGGTGGCGGATAGTGCACGCATTCAACAAACTGAATGCTGCAACGGTACCGGCTCAAACGCCAATACCTAGAAAAGACGTAATCATAGATGGTGTGTCTAAGAGTACGATCTTTTCGTCTATGGATCTGATGGATGGGTTCCATCAAATCCTTATGCGTGAACGGGATATCCCGTACACAGCAGTGAGCACTCCCAGTGGGATGCTCTGGGAATGGCTAGTGATGCCTCAGGGGCTTAGTAACGCCCCTGCGACATTCAACAGATGCGTAACGAATCTGTTGAGGCCGGTGCAATAATTCGCGCCGAATTATTTCGACGATGTATTCGTCCATAGCCGACCCATGGACGGGAAGATGGACGTGGAAGTTCATAAAACTTACGTTCGTCAGGTTCTTACACTTATGCGAAAGCATAAGTTGTACGCAAATCCCAAGAAGTGCATATTCTCTGCAAGCGGAATACCACTTCTTGGGTACATCGTCGGTAAACACGGCGTGCGCCCTGATCCCGAAAAGATCAAGATAATCACCGACTGGCCAGTTCCAGTCGATGTCAAGGGACTTAGAAAGTTTCTTGGTTTAGCGGCGTACTTGCACAAGTACTCTCGCAATTATGGAGAGATGACAGTTCATCTCTCTCGTCTCTTGAAAAAAGACGAGAAATGGTTATGGAACGCTGATTGTCAGCGTTCGTTTGAAGGTATCAAGCAAAGCTTGATGCAATCGCCCATCTTGGCGATTATCATATTCCGATATTCGACTCATCATGGCTTCACAAGCCTGGTGAGGTTGAAACAGAATTCTTCATCAATGCCTTTTACCGGCATCGGTGGTACACTTGCAAACGAACAAAGGATGTCAAACCTTTGTTCCGAGCTTGGACAGCCTTTGTATAGAATGTACATAACATAGGCTGTGAGGTCTGGCTTGACAAGCTAAATGCTTTCCGTGAACGGTTCCAGAACGGACCGTACTCGGTGCACCCTATAAGTTGCACCCTATGTTTAGAGAGGCACGGATTCTTGCCTCTCGTGGGGAGACTCATGTCCATGCTGTTTTAAGGGTGCAGGTAAATGCCCTAAGGAAGCATATTCCTCAAAGATCCCCATTGGAGGACTCTCATCTCTTACGAGATGCGTCAAGGGATCGATAACCTTCAATACTTTTTTGCTCGGGAAGCACTCGTTCTCCGTTGGACCTTTTACCAAGGAGGATGGGTCTCGTCGTAATGTAAGACGAGACCCGGAACGTCCAATATCAGTTAGGAACGAGGTTCCCAACTATCATGCGAGGGCGGACACCCTCGCCAACGAACGAGATAACTCACTCGAACCTCTTTGCCTCACGGTGGCTCAAGAATCTTTTAACAAGAAAGCGCTTCTCACCACCCGAACCCATCAATGGATGTGGGGGGGGAATCGGATTCGCCTCGTTTGACGAGCCCGATTCAGCATTGTAATTCGAATCACACCCTTTTTTCCTTAAGAGGGAATCTTGACCACGAGCAATTTCGTCGCCGCGCATTAGCGGTGACGGTCGACAATGTTTCTCGTGACCAGGTAAAAAGTTGTGCGCAGATTGAGACTGAACAAACTGGCGAACGAAAAGAAGCTGTTGACTGTTCGTCAGAAGATTTTCTTTCTTGTAGGAAAGAGTGGATCGTCTTGCTCAAAAGAAATAGACCCTGTTCTGAGACAATAAGTCTTTAGCTGGGAGCCATAAGGCTTTAGCTGATGCCCTTGACCGTTCCGGTGTAATCCGGATCGGAAGAAGCCTCGTACTGATGGCGTGAGCGGAGACGACCAGCAAAAAAAGTAGGATGCGTACGCATTCTACGAGGCAGCTCGATCGTGTATGCATTGCCTTAGCGATGTAATACACGAAACGGGCCGATATACCTGGGCAGTAATTTATTACTGCCTACACTCGTCACTACGTGCTTTGGTGGGTTTACCGTAGACAGTATGACTAGGTCATTAATTTTAAATTTAAGTGTGTTTGCTTTTCCATTTTTGTCAGAGTTCCGTATCTGTCGGTCCACCGCACTAGCGATGGAATCCCGTACAAATGGACCACTGCTTCGCTAGCCAGCAGGAAACCACCTGCTGACTCGATTTTATTTTTGTTTCAGTGCAACCGGCTCGCACTGCGGAGATATTCATCTCTTCACGATTGAGAGCATTATCATTAATAGTATTGTTTTCGATGCTGAGTCTTCCAGCATCGTTGTCTAAGTCAGTAAAAGCATAACTGTTATTACTGAGTTTGTCCACTTCAATGTTAGTAAACTCAACATTCGTATCCTTCGCATTGAACCTTAGGGCTAATGAGTCATGAGCAAGAGCTAAAGCTTCTTTGCTCGAGCGAGTCCCTCCCCCCTTAAATAAGAGTTACTCTCAAACAGCATAGGGATACGAGGGTGTCGTAAGCCATTCACGAAAAATGGTGTATGCTTTG
Organism: Bremia lactucae; assembly: GCF_004359215.1. Classification (NCBI taxonomy): domain Eukaryota; phylum Oomycota; class Peronosporomycetes; order Peronosporales; family Peronosporaceae; genus Bremia; species Bremia lactucae. The sequence continues at coordinate 1,139,973 of NW_027152196.1, read as the reverse complement.
TAGAAGCATGCGCTGAATTGTTGATGGCAAATTCTACATCGGCAAGAACTCGCTCCAGCTGTCAAAAGAGTGGACGTGTCCGAGACGTATCTCTTAGAGAATACGGTTTGCACGGTCCGTCTGACCATCTGTTTCAGGATGATCAGAAGTTGACATTTTTAAATGTGATCCAAGTGATTTGAACACTGTTAGCTACTAATTCCAACCGAGGTCGAAACGATCGCCATGATGGGACGCATTTAGCAGCAACCGCTAACAATAAAGTCTGCAGTCGCCGCCTAATTTGTTCCCAACTAAGTTTTGCCACAGTTCACGTGGAAGTTTTTTAGGTGTGGTAATGATCCTTCCGCAGGTTCATCTACGGAAACCTTGTTACGACTTCACCTTTACCTTTGCATTCTTAACGTATTTTTGTTACCATCTCCTTCAATGGCTAGTTATACAGGTTTGCGGCTGCGGTAGTACTAAAATCAATAATAGAGCATAGCTTAAACCAGTAATGCTCACTAACTCAGCCGCAGGGTGTTAATTAGAAAGTGGTATTGAGGATGGTAGTGACTTGTTCACGACTGCAGATTCTCATGCTGAATCTGGAAATTCTCATGCTACAATTCGCAATGAAAATTTTGCACGGAGATTTTAAGCTTGAGCTCATCCCGCCGTGGATCGAGGGTCTCGATCTGAGACCAGTTCAAAATGTAACCCATCAAGTAAAAGATCGTTTTAATAAAGCCACGAGCACAGCTTTTGGCTGTGATCGACTCCGGGACGGCAGCAAGATGTACCATCTTGCTTAAACGCTCAGCAAAAACAAGAATACCATTATTCTTATGGGTGACTTCAAAGAATCCGAGGACGAAGTTCATAGATACGGACTGCCAGCACTCTGCCGGAAAAGGCAGAGGATGTAACGGAGCACGGGATGAAGCACTGGGCACGGGATGAAGCACTGGGGTTTCTTGTTGACAAACTTCTCAAGCACGTATGTGCTTGTGGACGAACACATACTGGCGTGGCCAGTAGAAGTCGGAACTTATCGTGAGAAATGTCTTCTCCCGTCCACGATGACCACTTTTTGGTGCATCGTGGTACTCATACATGATGCGTAATCGCAGATCATTATGGGTAGGGATGATGACACGAGGTGTGTCGCCAGCAATGGCTGAACAATACAATTAACCGTTGCGCGTTGTATATCTATCTGTTGAGGATCGATACAACTTCGACAACCCTTCTAAGGATTGTTGGGATGGATCTCTTAGGTAATCCATCAACCCTGTAAGAGCCTTATCTTCATGTTAAGCTCTTCTAACGTCGTCATTTAATGTTGACATCGGAACACTTATTATTGCAACAGTGATCTTATGGTCACTGTTGCGCAGCCAGCTCAAAATAGGGCCGGCGCGAAAGGGCATCAGCGACAACGCTTAGTCGTCTTGATTTATACTCCACGGAGAAGTTATACTCCGCAAAGGAAGACAACCATCTCGCCATTCTATGCGAGAGGTGTGGACTGCTTATGGCCGTGCGTAAAGACGCATGGTCCGTATATTCAATGAACGGTCTATCTTCCAAGAGGTAGACCCTAACTTAGCCAGTGCGTATTTCATGGCAAGGAGTTCCTTATCATACACTAAATAGTTGCGTTCGCTGGTTGAAATTGACGCGATTGAAAATAGACGACGCGCTCTGCGCCGTCTGTGACATATTGCGTTAACGCACAGCCGAATGCAAAATCGCTGGCGTCAGGGACGACATGAAAAGGTCGATCTCGGTCTGCAATCGCCAGGATTGGCGATTGCATCCAGCTTTTCTTAATATCATCGAAGGAAAGCTGACAATCAGGGTTCCATGACAACTTTACGTTTTTTCTTCAACAAAGAAGAAAGATATACTGTCATTTTAGCACAAGTACGTGAGTACTTGTGCAAAAATGCCGCTAAACGAGGAACTGTTTTAGTCCCTTACATCGACTGGTACAAGCCAGTCGGTGATCGCCTTGATCTTTTTCTGAATCGCGGCATTCACCGTGTTTACCCACGATGCACCCAAGAAGAGGTATTTCGCTTGCAGCGAATATACATTTCTGCATGCAACTTGTGCTTACGCATAAGGGTAAGAACCTTTCGGACGTGGATACGATGAACTTCAACATCCGGCGTTCCGTTCATGGGTCTGCTATGAACGAAGTCGTCATCATAATAGCTCGGTACAAAATCCCGCCCCGATCTCAATAGATTGGTTACACGTTTGTCAAATGTCGCAGGGGCATTACTAAACCCCTGTGGCATGACTAGCCACTCCCATAGCATACTACTTGGGGGTGATTACTGCTGTGAGCGGAATATCTTGTTCACGCACAAGGATCTGATAGAATCCATCCAGCAGATTCATTGACGAAAAGATAGTACTCTTTGACATGCCATCAATGATTACATATTTTCGTGGTATCGGCGTTTGAGCCGGTACAGTTGCAGTATTCAGTTTATTGAATGCATGCACTATCCGCCAACCTCCTGTTGCATTGCGCACACAGAAGGTTGTAGAGCTATGTGGGAAAGTTGATTCCCTCACATGGCCCGCTGCTAAGCATTCGGCAAAGAATTTGTCGATCGCTATTACTTGTTCACGACGCAACGGCAATTGATTCATACCACAGTATTTCGAACCTGGGATAAGGTCGATTTCGTGTCGAGTGCCTTTGTCGTTAGGCAACTCGCACGGTACTGATTCAGGGAAGACATCCTAAAATTCAACTAAATCTTTATGCATATGGGTTGTTTTCAAAGACTCCCAGGATCGGGACGTAAAACGTATAATCCGAATCTTCTCATTCAGGACACTTTCGTTTATCGATGAGCTATTGAGAATCCGTTCGTTCTCAAGAAATACGATTGCCGACCGAATATTGGCCACGTTGTCGTCATCTGTGACAAGTAGGCAGATCTGCTTGACTTTACTACTACGCAGATCAGCAAAAACCGTTTCGATTATAGCGTTGGCAATCGAGTTATCTCCGAAGTTAACTTCGGAGGCGCTAATAGATCAAGTGTATAAGCGCCTACACTTGATCCATTGTTTACTAAGACATTGATTGTCTCAGTTTCTTCTTTGGAACTTATTTCCAAAGGTACCTGGGAACCTTAGACCACAGGTTTCCGGGGACTTCTTCTCTCAGAAATTATTTGGTGAATATCCTCCCCAACATCCTCTAGCTGTGGTTGCGCTACCACAGCGATATCCTTCACGATCGACTCTCCAGTCGAGCAAGGACTTTCGCACTCTCTCTTATAGACGGGCGTTCCAAATTCTCTTGGATGTTGCTTTTCAAGAAAGCATCCTTGTTTCGTACCTCTTAACTTATTCGAGTGGTTGAACTTCGACGCTGCCTGTGCTTGTGCACTTCCGTCAATAACTATGTCCACGTCACAATAGCGGACCTTCGATGTTGCATTTGCTCGTGCACAGCCGTCGGGATCTAACTCCACAATGTGCTGGGTATTCACACTGAGGTCTTGTGCAGTCATGCTAACGACCGAACCACAAGTGAGGCCATCGCACTCACTCGTACGACATCCACACGCCTGTAACGCTCAAAGACGTTCATTAGTTGGCCATGATGAACGAGAGACAATTATTAAATTGTTCTAGAAGGGACAACAGCATTGTGAAGCGAACCACCTGCTGACTTGCCGTATTCCCAAGCCTGCGTACGGAAGAATATGCACTAAGATGCACAAGGTCATGGTTTTGAGCACCATTATCTATCTCCAACTTCCAAGCTCTTTGCTTTAAAGTGACTTGGAAAGGATAGTTCAAGCACTTATGGCTTCGCTTACTTGAATTTTCGGGACGGTCTGGGTCATGATGGGATACCAGCATTCTTGTATTTAAAAAAATCTTTACTTGCACTTCGTTCTAGGACGGTTCCAACTTTTCTAAACCGCGCAAAAAAGTCAATGGAAAGCCGTCAGATAACGCCGCAGTTGGTGATCGTGCACGGAGAGTTTGGCGTTGATCTATGTAATGCAATGTGATACGCTGTAATTCAGAAATTAAATTGACTAAAAACTGCATGAAGTGAGTTTAGAAATTCTCTTCCTAAAATGTGGTTTTACTCTTTTTAAACCCATACGGCAATTTTTCGTTCAATAGTAGTAATTGTCCCGTCCTATCCTATATATTGATGTTTTGTCCTCTTTTTTAGCGCTCAGACTCATGTTTACGAGGAACTTTGCCACACTATTTCTTTCGCCTCTTTAAACATCACAACGACACATGTCACATTATCGGTCGACCGCTGATGAAAAATGGCATACTCAATAAGCGCCTACACAAAGAAAAACGAGAGAGAATCGCGCCATTAATCCACCACAAGCATCATCTAGCACAATCCACTCACTCACACACCTCAACAGCCCGTTGCACATCTTTCAATTCGACAAGTTTTCGACGAACAAAATCCACAGCTTCTTGATCTTTCAACACATCATACAATCCGTCACTTGCGAGCATCACAAACTCGCACTCGTCTGTTAATTCCGTGACGGTAAACTCTGGCGTCGGAATCACTAATGGACCTTTTAAAATATCGTTGGGATTCACCGGTAATTCCTGCGAATTGTACTCGTTCCGTGCTTTCGTGTCAATGTCATCGACCAAAGGCTCGACGAGATCAAACGACTTGAAAGGGGCGTCGCCAAAGGCACGCGAGACGGCCAATTCGCCCATAATACGTCCGTGAATCACAAAGCCGCCAGTCTCTCGAATCCGCTGCGCTTCGTCCGTTCGACTGGGTTTATGATCATTTGAAAGTCGTTCAGCTGTGCCATTGCGACTCAAGACAGTGCGCGAGTCTCCAACGTTGGCCACAAAGAGATACTTGCCCGCCACAAAGACTGTCGTGGCCGTGCTTCCAGCTTGCGGACGATCCGAGGTCCTTAAAAATTCTTCATCCGTACGTTCAAACGCATTGGTCAAGCGCTTCATGATGATTGATTGCAATTCCTCAATTGTCATTGTTAGTAAAGGTTTCAATTCACTCGTGTGCATGAAAAACGCGGTAATGAGGCTATGGTGGAGCACGTCACTCAAAAACGAAGATGCTTCGTCACCGCCATGGCCGTCATAGACAGCAAAGAATGACTGGGGATGCAATCCCAAACGACTTAATGGTTCAATACACAAGTCTTGAATAATCGTATGCGCGTCTTCCATATGTTTACGAGCGCCCATGTCGGCATGCGCTCCAAAGTCAAACCGATTGACAGTTAAACACGTTTGTGCCACGAGTAAATCGTCGCCAATTTCCAGTCGATAGGGTTCTTGATAACTTCCCACGAGTTTCATAAATGTCCCATTCGTCGAGTTTAAATCAATCAAATAAAATTGATTCGTCAATTCATCAAACCAAATTGCAGCATGTTTTCGAGAGAGTTCCCCATCACTTGTATGGATTTGATTCTCCGCAGATCGACCAATTCCTGCACCTTCTTGTGTAATCACAAACTCCGTGCCAGCTAATTTGCCACTTAATGCCGAGACCGTAAGACTTGGCAATTCTTCGTGAAACGATGTAACAAGAAAATCCGATTTTCCAACTCGAAATGCCACGTGAGGCTCGAGAGGCCATTGCATACGATCGCCCATATTTTCGTCATTTGCTTGGGTTTCCACGGGACTTAACCGCACAAACGTGTCCCCATTTGCTTGGTCGCCATTGACTAAATAGAAACGCCCGTGACTATACAGCACACGTGCGTGGTCGGTCTCTGCAAGGAGTGTATCGGCAGGTATACTTGCAATATTCTCACAAGTTTGGCCAATACCGCCTCCTTTCTCATCAAACGTAAAGCTTGTGACGGTATCTTCTTCGGTAAACGCCGTCATTTTAAGCACCACGTGGGTCCATGTGTGTTCGAGATACAAAGGCACTGGATCGTCTTCGACTTGGTCAGTAGCGAGATGATCGTCTATTTTGACCGATTCAGGCACGGAAGGCATTTCTTTCGAGTCATAAAGCTTGTCGTTTTCAACAATCGCGTTGCTGCTAGACGCATTATTGCCGGTAGGAGTACTATCGTTCTCCTTTGTCGGTGGTACATAGCTCCCGATACTGCTAGTATTGGAGCGAAGAAGGCGATGAACGCCTGATGTGCGGGCCCGTTGGAAAGAACTCGCTAATCGGACATCGGATTCTACGTGTTACAACGCGTATTAGTGTCTAAAGTCGCATCATGGCACGAAAAAGGACTGCAACATGGCCACGTACGTGGCGGTTCTAATCGCAAATGAGTCGAACGTCGACGATCCGGGTCATTCTCGTGTTTCCGTACCACTACAAACCACACGATATTGTCACAAAGGAAGAGAGTGTGCTTTAAATGGCCACACGATGTCACGTGCCTTGCATCTTGAGCGTCTGGACATCCTGCGCGTCCGCCATGGCGCGTCTTCTAGCGTGATGTTCTCGGTATTAAATCTACTCGTGGCAACACGAGAGATTCGGCGGTTTGATACTGAATCTTGCAATACGTTGCAAAGAATTGGCACTTGCGTACTAAACGCGCCCCACGAGGCGTAACAACGAGCCAAAGAAGAGTTGCAAGGTCTGCCAAGGGGCGAGGATGTCTCTGCCACTGCGGAACGAGATCGGACGCACTTGGTGTACATCACATCAGTCGGTTGTTTTTATTTTTTTTAAAGAAAACCTTTCAATCTATATATTAATTTGTTTTTCACGAACAATGAAAAATTCGCAATTTAAATACAAATTTACAGGAATACAATCGCCAAAAGTATAAATTAATTTGAATTCCATTTTGACAGACATCCGTAGGTTTACACACAACCATGGACAAACTTTTGAGGGACATTAAAATTGGTCAGGACTCGTAAGTCGCTCAATAGTATGAAGCGTCCGTAAATCGAGAATCTTTGGTCCGATAAAACGAAGACGCGTCATGATTGCTACTATCCCCTCGTCGGCGGGGTGCACCAGATGCCTCAAACTCGCTAAAGCCGCTGCTTTGAAAACTCGGGTCGCCATTGTAGTGGCTCTGGTCGTAATTACTATTCGTGGCCGCAAAACTCTCGTCGCCCATATATCTGCTCTCATCTGCCGTGGACATGCGGTATTCTGTCTGGCCGGACGCTTGAAAGCGCGTTTGGCCGTGATAATCACTTGCTGACGTCGATCGCGAGTCTTTGGGTTCAAAAAACGACTCGTCCAAAGACAAATCCGGTCGCTTTGTCGTCTTTTTCGACCCTTTTTGACCCATTCCATGCCATCCATTCGACAGATCTTGAATCGAATCGCCCCCAAAATCGCTCTCGTCCTCGGAAGCAAGATCCTCTCGATGTCGACTGTCATACTTTGATTGAAAGTGATTCCCCGAGTGACCAGAGCTATACATACTTTGACCATAAAACGACGACGACTGGGACGAGTATTGCGAATACTGACTCGTACCGTGTGAAGAATTTGTTTGCGCCATTGGTGGCAAGGACATTTGAGAATGCGCTAAAGCGATTTGGCTTCGTGGTGTCAACATGTCGAGGTTTGGATCATTGTACGTAAGTCGACCTCCATCGTGATCGTAAGGCTCCTGATCGAATTGGCTATTGCCAGGATTTGGCGGGTAATTGTCGTCACTAAACCCTGTTGGCGACATGTTGTGATTCTGATGATAATTTGCCGCCACTGTTGACGCTTGAGCCACGCCTTGAGTGTGATCGTGACGTCCTCTTTCAAGACCAGGGTCGTCGTCTTGGACCAGTTGATTGGTTTTCTTGTATACAAAGAGGGCGACCAGTAACACAAGCGCAATCGCGCCTGCCATCATTAAACCAAGCATTAACGTATTTGATGCAGTACTCGTGGCATTCGATGCTGCATCAGCTAATACGGACGCCGCGGCCGACGGCGATCCAGACGACGAAGATGATCGCGACGTATCTGCTTCTTGCTTTGAATCCGTACCATTGTCGGATAAATTGTCTTGTTTCGTAGTCTTGTCACTTGTTTTACTTGTCTTTAAATCGACTGTATTTGATTCGAGAGTCTCTTGAATCGTACTGGCATCCTTCTTCGTAGGAGGTTTCAAAGTCTGTTGGGTCTCGTTTAAATCACTTTTAGAGCCTACACTGGCATCGTCGTCCGATCCAGACTCGGGATCGATGATTTGTTTCCTCACTTTTAAAGAAATTGATTTCGGTGGTGCATTTGGCACGGGTTTCGACTCCTCTGGCTTGATTTCAACTTCAGTTGGAGGACTGGAGGTTGGCTTGTCAAAATTAGCATTGCTGTCAGCCGTGGGGATGGCGTCGGACACAGGCGCTGTCTGTTGAAGAAGTGGGGACCTTGTAAACGTAACCTCCGTGGTCTCGTCCTTTGGCTTTACCACACCAGTCGCTTTGTCTCGATTGGCGTCGCGCTTTGCAGGATCGACGGGTTTGTTAACAGGTAAAGGTTTGTCGGTAGCATCTACGTCCTTATTATTCACTCCCGGGGAAGCACTTGTCAAAGGCGCCCGTGTACTTGGTGCGTCGGTTGGTTTTAAAACCTCGGGCGTCGGTGTCGAGGGCTCTGCTGGTTCCGACGAGTCCGACGATGCATTCTGGTCAAGCAACCATGGCCGTTCTGGTCGTTGCGTCGCCAACGTTGGAACACGTCCATTATTGAGATCCTCTTTAAAATTCAAGACCGTTTCTGGATCCCCATCGCGACTTTGCACTGCAAAAATCTGTGCATTGGCCTGTGAATTCATGAGCAGTACCACCAGCACGAATCTGAGCCACCGTCGGTGGACCTGCATTGTCCAGCCTCCGGAGCCCGAAGCGTCACGCCAGCGCAACTTTCCTGGAATCTGCGCTGAAGGTTCGATAAAAACAGCTCTATTGTTCCCTGCACCAAAGTCTTGCGTAACCCTCTTGCCGGAATCAATAGCAGTCCACTTACTTGCCACTATCAATTCAAAACGAGGTTGATCACGTGACAAGGCAAACTGTAGGAGTCGTTATTTTGAGCTTGTGCGGCACTGTGCCTTTAGCCGCATAAGAGTCAGATGTAAAAAACTCGCGAGTTGCCCGTGTCATGCACACACATGTCTTGGTTCTGCACCGACGTTCTTGGAAAAAGCAATCATCGAGAACAGCTGTCGGCGCCAGTCTCGACCAATTGATACATACGGCAAGCGGCGGAATATCCGATCGCGTGATTTGTGCGTATTTGGCGTGAAACTTGGTCGCTCTCTGAGCTCGATTGGCGGCCCATTCAGTCGGTTTAGTCGGGAGGGGTGTGCAGTGCATTCTATATTGATAGAAACATTTGCTAAGATTCGTTCTTATTCCAGCTGACGGCTTTACGACAGACGCACGATATGGCAACTCTAGCGTAAAACTACATAACCTATAGATATTATCATTATATTTCACTTGGATTATTCGAGGTCCCTTACTCCAGCTCGCGTCCCCGTAGATTTCTCTTTTATGAAGCCAAAGCCTGGTAATATAGGCGATAAAGTTTAGCTTTGACCAAAAAAATAGTCATTCGCGCTAACGATCGGGACTGTTTATATTTAATAAAAAATGCTTACAGGAAACTGTGTTTGTATTTGTCAGGATAGCCTGCTATGTTATGGCTCAGCTGCGACATATAGGACGCACTGCAGCCAACGAGCTTACAATCGCACGAATTGTAAGCCTACGGACTCGGGACTATTGCGCCATATAAAGTTCAAGCATGAACAATCCAATATATGTGCATTATCGCGATTGTCTTCTGTGTGTTTGCGTGTTGACAACTTTGTCTTGCGTTAATTCTCTTTCAACATGCGACTATGTTACATACTGGTTACAGTCGAGGCTGTTTCCTCGTAGGAATAGTTTACCCAATAATTGTAAGCAGAGAAATAGTTGTTTTGACAGGGAAAAAATGATGCGTCTTTCACGAAGCTGGCTCACATACCCAGCTAGAATTTATGTGACGAGCAAAATCTGATATGCTGTAGAATTTTTGCTTGAAGCTCTAGATGTTGAGAATGTTTCACATTTGATTGAGCCAGACAAAATTTACCTTTCATTTGAAGTAGAAAAATGAAATGAACAGAAGAGCCTGTCTTAAGAAAATCCCGAGTTAATTAATAAGATTCTTAAATTATTCATTTAACTTCGTCGTTAATCGAGCACATTTAATGATTAATAAACCTTTGTAATTTAATTATTAAATGCAATTTGAGGTCCCTTTTTTTAAATTTATTATTCATATAATTTTTCTTGATGAAAAAAATCAGATACTGTAAAATAATTGAAAGCACTAAACACGTCTGAAGAAATCTCGTATGTGTAACGGGGTGTATCGTTACATGAAATTAACACTTAAAGGCTGTTAATTAATATATTATCTAAAACGTAGAGAATATTTGGAGGATATTACTCTATGTAGTTATGTTCAAAATTCTTATCCATAAATAGGTATAGACCATTTTATCTATTTCGCAGACTAATCAGCTGTAGAGATAAACAAAAGAGAGATACAGATAAGATCAGATAAGTATTCAATTGCATGTTTAGTATTAGATTATAATTAGGTTTGCATTTACAAGATAGATAGAAGAGATACTTACTTATATTAATACAGTTTTCATTTAACCCTCTTTAAGTTAGTTGCCTTAAAGAGAAGTCTTCCTCTGCACGTACTAGTGTACGTGAAATAATGTAGGGCACCACTTGCAACTGAGGCAGTGCGAAATGGACTTGTACTGAAGCAGTTCAAGTCGTAGTGCCCCGTTACAGTATGTCAGGCTGAGCGATTTGGTTTGTGCGGATTGCTCCAACGCTGTCCTTCATCTGCTGTACGGACTTGAGAAAACCCAGCGCGCCGCCATCCTGTTGCAGCCAGATTGTCTCAAGCAACTCGAGTGCTTTCTGAGCATCTACGACAGCGATTCCTGCTCGTCCTCAGGCTGAGTCGGGAGGTGGTCCTCAATGATTTCATCCACGTCTGGAATGTATGATGTGATCCGCTCGGTAGGATAGTCTAGCAGGTTGCGGATGTTCATCACGATAGGATACCTGAAGCGTCTAATCTGATGTTCCATCTCCACCATGACTTCATTGTCAAGGCACTGCTCCTCTAGGACTGGTGCAGCATCAGCTGGTTCTGACCGGATGTTGCAATGCCGGTAACAGTTATGGATGGTCTCAATGCGGACATCGTTAGACCAAGTTGAGACTGACACCTAGATAGCATGAAAGATGTTTATCTTTGCCGGCTCAACGACACCATTGTCGAGATCCTGAAGGAGCATACGGGAGAAGCTGCGCCTAGTAGGCTTTGAGGTTGCGTAGGATACCCTGGTCGCACGGCTGAAGCTTCGACGTCATGTTGGGCGAAATATAGTAGATTGTCGTGTTGCGAATTGCGATTCGCTGCGACAGATCAGCAAGCAGGACGTGTGCACTGCAGTTGTCCAGGATCAGCAGCACCTTGCGGTTTGCCATTCTCCCATCGAAGTCCCTCAGTCACTCCAAGATGATAATTTGTGTTATCTAGGCCTTCTTGTTGCTGCGATACTGATAGCCAAGGTTCTGGAGATTGACATGGCGGGAGCAGCGAGAAGTGGCGTAGTGCCAATGATCCATAGGGGCCTCTGTCGGACCCATCACCATTGCAGTAGACAGTCACATTTATTCCTTGTTTGCTTTCACCCCTTCAGCTCCCTGTTGCAAGCGAAGTGTCAGCTTGAAACAGAAGAGTTGCATTAGCCACCAGATAACAAAATTTGGTGTCCTTCGCAGAGTGCTTACCTGCATCCGATAGAACAAGCCAGTCTCACCCATGTTGTAGATATTCTTCCATTTATACTAATTGAGGACCTCGCATAAGGGAGAAAGCGCATCCTCCTCATCAACCATGTCCATCGCGCCGCTCTCTCCGAACTGCGATAGGCGCGGATTCCATTCAGAGCTATATAGGATTCCAGCCATCCGTTGGAAAGCTGAAATAGTTCATGTCCTGGACAAAGAAGGTCCAAAATCCGCTCTGCATGTTCACGGGCAACGTCTCCGCTAAGACTGATACGATCCGAATGGGCATTAAACCAAGCCAGCAGAGCTGATTCCATCAGTGAATACATTACTGCTGTCTTCTGAAAGTCGAAGATGGTCTGCCTTCTTCTTCGGCGTGCTGGAGACCGTCGCCTGGCTGACCCCCAGCTGATATTTGTCCTGAAGTCAATTGACAAGCTGTGCCTAGATCAGTGCGGGATTCTATGTGTAATGTTTGCAGAGAGCCACACGGACATCGTCCGTCATTGTGGCGTGCTCCTCCCAGAGGCATTGTTGATGCGCTGCTGAGTTCTTCTTGGGGATTGTGGGAGAGGCCTTTCTTTTATAACCACATCCCTCCAAAAAAGCGAAATAATTAATTTATCTGTGGGATACTACACCTGTCTAAAATTCTAAACTTTTTAAATTTATCAGGAAAGGGCGTCCCAACATTATTAATTTAGACAGGTTATACTGTAGTCGTTATTCAAAAATAGTCACAAATCTGAGTATTGTTATTTAATATTTCTCAATTGAAACGTATGATGTTAGCATACTCGCCGCTATCGACGTGTACACGCCCGTCGAAAGGTCGGTGAAAATATACTCGTCTTGTTCCACGAGACGGAAGAGTCATGCCGGTAACCTCCCAGATGGGAAGGCTTTTTATAAATCTTATACACGATTTGCGTTCGACAAGTCTCATTTTAAATAGCTGAGCTTCTAACGCGATAGTGTCATAAAAATCATTTTCCAAGTCTGAGCATCTTCACAAAAAGATGCATGATACTAGCTAGACTCATTCACGGTCTCAATTGCCAACCCTACTAAAGCATGGGCTATTTGCGCACGTACAAGCACTAAATAGCTCATGGCGTAAGTAATCAAGCGTTTGCGGGCCAAGACTTTTAAGGGGACTAAATAATCATGACGGGGCATATATTAAAGCCCACTCGCGCCCACCTATTATTTGCTGCCTGATTACTATTGCTCAAAGAGCGCATCCGCAGCGACAGGACCTTCCATGAAGAATTAAGCAACTTGGAACGAAAAATCGAGGAAATAAGAGCCTACAGAATTCATAGTATCATTCTCCTGATCGAATAAAGAATCCGTACCATATGAAGTGCCGAAAACCATATTTTTTATGGCTGTGCCAAATCGAAATTGTGCACTGCAATTTGCCAGAGTAGCAACCATGCAACGGAATATAAAATTGTAATGGGGCATACTTCGGTTGAAGTGTACAATTCACAACACACCTTTTGCTATTAAGAACTTAGATAATAAATAAAGGGGAATGTTATTTCCACCCCACCATTTCGTTATTTCCACCCCATGCAAAAAAATACCGTCGCTGCCAACTTGATTCCGATTAGCCAATCAGAAGCATTATGTATAACGCTTCGCATATTTATTTATATGGGCGGAAAAAGACAAATAAGGGGTGGAAAAAATAATGACGGGTGGAAAAAATAATGACGGGTGGAAATAACAAATGCTGGGGTGGAATGGCAAGTTGATGAAGTGGATAAAAAATACTTATTTAAGAGCCAGATATTCGGCGTTAAGGGCACCTGCGTGCATTGTGACCCTTATTCCTGCAAATACTGCAAAGTCTTCAACGAATTGCTGCTTATACAATCTCAAATTCAGATGGATAAAAGGACTTATTTAAAAGAGCCAGAGATTGAGCGATGGGGCACCTGCGTGCATTTTGACCTGATTGTATGCAAAGTTTCGAGCAATCCGCTACTTGAACAAACTCAAATTCAGATGGATCTCGTTGCCTTGATGATTGATGCACATTATTATTTTTTGTGACGGTCTAGATCCAGTTGAGCGACCACGAGTACGCTAAGGGACAGAATTCTTGGAGCCATATCATCCAGACTGCAATTTATCGTAGCTGTTCCCATAATGGTTTCTTGATGGCGATACTCCACCATGTTGTAACGTTCTTTGACAGCCTCTAATATGGTGGCAACATTTTGTCTACCCACTTCAGGCATGGCTGCAGGCGCAGCTGCATCCAAGCGCCATTAATGGTGGAAACTCTTAACAGTGAGAGGGCGGCCACTTCTTAGAAAAGCAGATTATTTGATGCTGACAGGGTATTCCATTCTTGAATTACACGCAACTGAACAGGTTATGGTGGCATTGGTAGGATCTTCAGATAACTCATAGCTCAAAGCATTTTCCTAGTGCGTATATTGAAATGCGGCGCACTACAGCAAAGAAAGGGATTTTCTGTGTTTGTGCATGACTTGCATTCGCTCCTACGACAGCTAAACACCAAGATTTTCAATCTGGGCTTAAGCAGCATGAGCTACGCGAGTTTGTACATCACCCAAGTTTTTTCCGGAACACTTATGTAGCTCTTTAACATATGATGAAGCCCTTCAGCTCTCGATGATGTGACGTGGCCAAAATGCATGCAATTCCTGGTGTATGCGTAAATAAATTAATTTTTATGTGTCAGACAGGTGGTATCCGGATAGGCCAGCATGTTAGGCAGTGCAGTATATGTTGAGTGCATGCTTATCATGAGATTGATTTACACTTCCTCTGATTTCGAATAGATTACATCTGTCCGACTCTTCACGAATTTATTCCAGTCATCCCCAGGTCCAAAAAACTTACGACAATTTGCTAGAGCGTTTTTTTAAATATGTTAAACGCATAGAAGATGGGTTGAGGTGGGAAATGTTATTTCAGGGCATTCTTTAGGGCAAATTCTCGGTCTGTTGTGATTGTCTGTGGCAGTTGATCGAGAGCCCAAAGGTAGTCCGCTTCACGTTCATGCCTGATGAAAGCAATAGCAATTGGGAGGAAGTGTTGAAGCTTGTGACACCAGTGATATGGAGGATCCGGCATTATGAATCGATCACAGATATCCTTACGCTTTGGTGGTGGACTGCACCTATCTAGGTGCAGTCCGCCACCAAAGCGTATGGATGTCTGTAAAGGAGTTCCACAGATTTTTGGCTGGCATAGAATAGGTGTGAAAAGATGATGATAATCATCTTTCACACCTATAAACCCACTCTGCATGATGCAGAATGTCAAATAGAGCGTCCAGTGGTGTACGATTGCGAAGCTCTTCTGCTCGCACCGCTGGCGCTCGTTGTAGATTGTCCTTCCTATTGCTTTTGTGCTGGGATCTATTTGGCGTAGGGTTGTGACAATTTCTTTCGGCGCAATCCCAGCCTTAAGAAGTTTTTGTACTAACAAATTTTGCTCTGATTGAAAGCGTCAGGCAGTCGGATGACTACTTATGTTGTCTGAAGGTTCATGATTATGTTCCCTATGAAAAGTTCGCAGTTGCAAGCTGTTATCGCTTGGTAGACGCCCTGATAGACGAAACGGGCAATTAGTCAATCGGCTCGCAGAGTTTCGCGGCAACTCAAGTCATGTTGCTGCCCTTTGCAGGTAGGTACCACGTCGATCGCATTACAAAATAATCTTCTTTTTGTCGGAATTTAGGGTAGACACAGCATATCCTTCTGCATGAGCGAATTCGCGAGCTGCATCCGTCAGGGCCATTGTGCTGGGAAAGGATGCATTGGGTGGTGTGGTGGAAGCATTGTAGAACAGCCTGACAAGGAAGAAAGTAGAAATTGAGTGTGATATAGAGAATGTATTGTGATTGATAATAATTCGTAGGACCCGCTTGTTTACAAGTCAAAAAGAAGGATATGGAGAGTAGATCAACTTGACCCAGCCCGATTCAAAACGATGTTTTTTTATCGTGAAAAAAAATATGCGGAGCGCAATAAGTAAGGCTTCTGATTGGCTAAAACAATCCCATTTTTATGTAGGTGATACGAAATACGAGTAGTAGCCACCAGATAGAGATCTGGTGGAATTAAGGTAAGGTTCCACATTTTAAATTTTAATTAAAGTTTAGTTTTTCGTATAATCTTAATGAATTAAGTCCGATTCGCCAATCTACGCCTGAGTCTTTATAAGTCCGAGCGTCTGCTGACATAGATCCATTTCTCAAACTTTTAGGGGTGAAACGCGTAGCGTTTGATAACCTTACAAATTTGTTTGGGCTGGATCGTAGAGATCACATCCTTTTCAGGGCCCAAAGGTTCTTGTTGCAAGGCTTAAAGCCTTTCTGCAACATGAATCTTTCTATATCGGACCACTTAGCAGCATTTATGCAACTCGGTAAATTCCTGTACCTGATCAGGAGCCTAAGGCTTGCCCTCTTGTTGTCAGTGTTGAGACATATGAGGACAAGAGAGAGAAAATCTCCTTGTTTGGATCGAAACATATGGAAATGGCCATACCCCTGCCATGATCCTAACAGAACAACAAAAGTGGTGATGACAACTTCTTAGCTCGGTGGTGAAGCCTGTGAGTGAGCATCACATGTAGCACGTACACAGACGACGCATTTCCCACGCTGGATTCGCACCTATTCGCAATGAAAGTTGCCCCACACAAGTGAAGTAATTAGACCCACCACTTGTGTAACGGGGCACCTTTCAATAGTACTGATCAGTACTAGTTAACCTTACACTGATTACAATGTAGGTGAGATGCCTCGAAATTACACGTACACAAAGTTACAGAGGAAGGTTTCTATGGATCTTAGGGTCTTTAGCTTACAGGTCTAGACTAAGGCTTATCAATAGAGAATAGTAAAGCTGTATTAATGTATTTAGTTTCCTAAGTAACGATCATCTATCTACTTCTGAACGTATTATATTAATATTTAACTAAGGATGTCGCGTCCTTGCGATCCACACTATCCTTGTCTTATAATGATTGACTGGACTGATTTAGACTTAAATCAACCGATCAATAGACCTAATGTTTTATTGTATCAATTACCAAATTTGGTAATATGAGTACTATTTAAGTTAAAATTAATGAAGATATAATTTCGTATTTCTTTGTTTATTTCCTCTTATAGGAAATAATACCTATGAAACGAGACACCCCATTTCATCACCCCACCTTAACTAACAGTCACTATTGCGACTGATGTAGGGTGACCGGAAATACTATTATGTCTTTCCGTGTAATTTTGCATTATTGATTTTAATCAAAATACCGTTATTATTTGCCTTATTGATTTTGACCGAGATCAACATGGCGACAAACAAGTCTGTGCGCGTGGCCCGTGAGGCCGCAAAGCTGGCAGCTGCACGGATTAGTGCAGCTGTTAGTATTGCAAATGTTTAAGTAGACGCTAATGCGTCGACTGTGTGGAATACGTAACCTCCTACCCCAATTGAAGGTGACTGAGATATGTCATCTGATAATATAATTGCAGGTGACGGTGACAAGTCACCTGCTACACCAATTGTAGGTGACTGGACCAAGTCACCGGCACCGCCCGACTCAGTGGCTACTGTAAATGCCGCCGGATCACCTAAGGACGAGTCCGTTAAACCTTTGGTTTCTAATGTGACAACCTAAGAGGTGATGACGAGTTTGGTGGGGAGTCATCGGATGGTGACTTCGTGGGCGATGATCACTCTGGTGACTAAGTATACGTCACTAGAAACTAAGTGATCTGTAGGGAAGAGTGTTACTGGTGGTGCTAGTTTGCATACGCCAGGAAAGGAGTGATTCTAGGGATTGCTTCAAGGGCCAAGTTAACGTTAACATGCGCCATCAAGAGAGGAATCGCAAAACGTTGCGGCTCGCTCCTGAAAATAGACATAGTTTCCCCTCGAAGAATAACCTAATTCGTTGGTCTGGTATGACAACGATCGATATCACATTCCGTTATTTGACTCAGCCAGGCTTCACTGGTGAGAATGAGACGGAATTCTTTATCGGCATCGGTAGTACTCTTCTATGCGGGGGAAGGATGCAAACCTTTGCTCCAAGCTTGGACAGCCTTTGTGCTCAATATGCAAAACATAGGCCTGACAAGCTAAATGCTCTCCGTGAACGGTTCGAGAAACGGACCGTAGTCGGTGCACACTATAAGCTACAACGTTTGTCTAGACAGGCAGGAATTCCTTGCCTTTCGTGGGGGGACTCATGTCAATGCTGTTTTAAAGGGGCAGGTCATGCCTCTAAAGAAGCATGTACCCCAAAGCTTGAGGTAGAGAGCAAAGAAATATTCCCTTAAAGATTCTCATTTGAGGACGCTCATCTAACAAGATGCATCAAGGGATTGAGAACCTTCAATACTATTACGAGCGCGGGAAACGTTCGTTCTTGATGGACTCTCTGTCGAGGCGGATGTTCTCATCGTACTGCAAGACGAGACCCGTCCAACATCAGTTGGGAACGAGGTTCCTAACTATCATGCGAGGGTGGATACCCTCGCCAACGAACGAGATGACTCGTTCGAACCCCCTTTACCTCACGGCGGTTCAAGAAGCTTTCAACATGAAAATGCTTCTCATCACTCGAATTTGTCAACGGATGTGGAGGGGGGGGAATCGGGATCGACTCATTTGACGAGCCCGAATCAACATCGTGATTGGACCACTCCTCTTATTATCTAAAGGAGGATCTTGATCACGAGCGAGCCCATCGCAGCGAGTTAGCGGTGACTGTCGACAATGTGTTTCGTGACCATATGAAAAATTGTGCGCAGGTTGCGACTGAACAAATGGCGAACAAGAGGACATGTCAGTCCCTTCAAAACGAGCTGGTGACAGCTCGTCAGAAGATCTCTTCCTTGAAGGAAAGAGTGGATCGTCTGGTTCAAGAGAATCAGACTATGTTCCGAGACAACAAGGCTTTGGCTCGAAACCATCAGGCTTTGGCGATGCCCTCGACCGTTCCGGTGTAACCCGGAATTGGAAGAAGCCTCGTACCCATAGATACCCAACATAAAACGTAGGATGCGCGCACGCATACCACGAGGCAGCGATGTAGAACACAAAACGGCCCAATATACCTGGGCAGTAATTTATCACTGCCTTCATCACGACATGTTTCAGAAGGTCAACCGTAGACAGTACGACTGGGTTATTAGAATTAATTGATGGTATGTTGTCTTCCGTTTCTGTTGGTCCACCGCATCAGCGATGGACTCCTGTACAAGACGGACCCATGCTTCTCAAGCCAAAAAAAATTACCTGCTATCTCTTTTTTTGTTTTCAGTGCGACCGGCTCGCACTGCGGTATTTAAATCTATTCGTTATTAAGAGTATTATCGTTCTCATTAATAATTTTCTTTTTGATGTTAAGTCTTTCAGCATCGTTATTAAAGTCAGTAATAACATTATTGTTATTACTGAGTTTGTCCACCTCAATGTAAATTAAATCAACATTAGTATCTTTCGCATTGACCTTAGTGCTAATGCGTGATGAGCAAGAGCTAAACTTTTTTTTTGCTCGAGCGAGTCCTTGTATTCCCTAGATAGTTCCATGCGAGTTGCCTATGGATTAAGGCACTCGACATTAGATCGAGCTCAAACCGGGCTCGAAGTACTGTGTCAGTGAAGCAGTGGCCACTGCCACGTGAAGAAGTACTTGCGATCGATAAATTCTTTACCGGTCGCGTAAAAGCGGGCCATGAAAGGAGGTCAACCTCCCCACATAGCTCTCCAACCTTCTGTGTGCCGAAGGCGACAGGAGGGTGGCGGATAGTGCACGCATTTAATAAACTGAATGCTGCAACGGTACCGGCTCAAACGCCGATACCTAGAAAAGACGTAATCATAGATGGTATGTCTAAGAGTACCATCTTTCCGTCTATGGATCTGATGGATGAATTTTATCAGATCCTTATGCGTGAACAAGACATCCCGTACACAGCAGTGAGCACTCCCAGTGGGATGCTTTGGAAAAAGCTATTAATGCCACAGGAGCTTAGTAACGCTCCTGCAACTTTCAACAGATGCGTAACGAATCCGTTGAGTCCGGTGCAAAAATTCGCACCGAGTTATTTTGACGATTTTTTCGTCCATAGTCAGACAATTGACAGAAAGGCGGACGTGGAAGTTCATAAAAATCACGTTCGTCAGGTTCTTACACTTATGCGAAAGCATAAGTTGTATGCAAATCTCAAGAAGTGTATATTCGCTGCAAGCGAAATACCACTTCTTGGGTGCATCGTCGGTAAACACGGCGTGCGCCCTGATCCCGAAAAGATCAAGATAATCACCGACTGGCCAGTTCCAGTCGATGTCAAGGGACTTAGAAAGTTTCTTGGTTTAGCGGCGTACTTGCACAAGTACTCTCGCAATTATGGAGAGATGACAGTTCATCTCTCTCGTCTCTTGAAAATATACGAGAAATGGTTATGGAACGCTGATTGTCAGCGTTCGTTTGAAGGTATCAAGCTAAGCTTAATGCAATCGCCCATCTTGGCGATTGCAGATCAAGACACACCATTCCATGTGGTCAGTGACGCCAGCGATTTTGCAATCGGCTGCGCGTTAATGCAATAGGATACAGACGGCGCGAAGCGCGTCCTCTGTTACCAATCGCGCCAGCTGCAACCAGCTGACCGCAATTTTCCAGTGCACGACAAGGAACTCCTTGCCATGAAATATGCATTGGCTAAATTTAGGGTCTATCTCCTCGGAGATACACCGTTCATCGTATATACGGACCATGCGTCAGTACGCACGGCCGTAAATAGCCCTCACCTCTCGCAAAGAATGGCGAGATGGCTACACTTCTTTGCGGAGTATAATTTCTCCGTCGAATATAAACCAGGACGACTTAATGTCGTCGCTGATGCGTTATCACGCCGACCCAATTTTTGAGTCAGCAGTGCACTCCAACAGTGAAATTAATCCCACTGTTGCAGCACTCACTACGAGTGTTCCGTCATCAACCTTAGTTGATGACATAAAGAAAATTTACACAGAAAAAAAGGACCTTCTATGTTTGAAGGATCATTTAATGAATCCATCCCATAAATCTTTTACAGATCTACCGGCTTATACACAACACGCAAGGGCTTATTGTATTACACAGCCGTTACCGGCGACACCCCACGTGTCGTCGTCCCAACTCGCAATGATTTGCGCTTGCGCATCATGTATGAGTGTCACGATTCTCCAACAAGTGGACATCGTGGACGTGAGAAGACTTACCTCAAAGTAAGTCGCGACTTTTACTGGCCCCGCCAGTATCACTTTGTGCGCAAGTACATTCGTGCTTGCGAGGTATGTCAACGGGTGAAGCCTAGCCCTTCATCCCGTGCGCCTCTTCACCTTGACCACTTCCGGCAGAGTGTTGGCAGTCCGTATCTATGGTTTTCGTCTTCGGATTTTCCGAAGACGATCACAAAAAAATGGGAAAAAAATCCTTGTTTTTGTAGATAGATTCAGCAAGATGCTGCAGTACCAGAGTCGATTACGGCTCCGGGTTGTGCTTGTTCCATATCGACACGGTATCTAAACTCCACGGTAAACCCCGTGAATTGGTCTCGGATAGAGATCCACGATTCACGGCGGAGTTCTAGCAATCCGCGTTCCGATCTCTCGGAACACGGCTGAAGCGGGGGATGGACTCGCACGAGCAAAACCATTTCTGGCTCATGCTCATCACGCGTCGAAAATAACAACGATGCGAGTGATGTCGATGTCGAAGAAATCGACATCGAAGAAGAGAAAGATCTCATGGCAGTGCCCACAAAGCGTGCTGAAAAAGACAAAACAAATGAGTCAGCATAGGGATTTCTGCTGACTCAAGAATCAGTAATCCGTTTTGTACAGGATTCCACTGCTAATGCAGTGGACCCTCAGAAACGGAATGCAGACAAACATGGAAGAGCAAATGATCATTCGTTTAAAATTAATGATCTAGTGCTACTCTTTACGGTAAACCTCCCTAAGCTTGTAATCACTGATGTGGGTAGCACAAAAGTACTACCCAATTTCATTGAGCCTTTCCGTGTACTGCATCGCAGAGGCAATACGTACACAATAGAATTGCCACGTAGGATGCGTTCGCATCCTACGTTTTACGTTGGTCGGCTCCGCCCGTACCATCAGTACGCGGCTTCTTCCGAGGACGGATCTGACCACCCTTTTCAAGAATCCCTAAAAGATTCTTGTGGTCGCGAACCAGATGCTCATGTTGAACCTGGAGTTTCTCATGCCGGTTCCGATTACCCTCGAAACTGCGATGAGCTGACGACAGCTAGTCACGAAGAGCGTGATATTTCCGATCGTACTCCAACATGGAGTAAGCTTTCTTCGAACGGTCTTCCAACCGCTCGATATGGTGAGCCTGCACCATCTGCTCCAACGAACGACGCTTGCCATGCTCGTGGTCAGGTCTCTCCTCTAAATTATGGAGGAAGCGATCGATTTTGTCGATCTTCGACATTAGATCCGACACACGGTTCGGATCTAATTTTCCCTCCTCCACCATAGTCATCGGTGGATTCCCACGGAGGTCAACGTTTCCTTGTGGAACATATCCAAAACCACCGTGATGTGAAGGGGCAGCAAACGAGTAATCTTGTTCGCTGGCGTGGTTATCCACCTTCACATGACAGCTGGGAGCCTCATTCACAGCTGGTTGCTGACGTTGAGGGCCTCGTCCGTCAATATGACGAGACCCATCCGATGGTTATAGAAGGTCCATCGAGAAACACGCGCCCTTGGCGCCTGTTAATCGATTGCAAAACGTCAATCGCATCCCGCATCTCAATAGAGATGCGAGCCCTTCCCCAGGGCGATCACAGGGAATAGACATCCCCTTTTACTCGCTTCGTGTTGTCAACAACACGGACAAGGATCACCCCAAGTGAGGCATCGAAGTCCTGCCTCACGTGACAACCGATGCAATTTATACCTTGCACCGGTTGGAGTTCGGTTCTCAAACTTAACGCGATTTGCGTAAAGTTTATGAAGCCAGGCTTCGCGTCCAATGTCTTTGACATTGCGAATGAACGCGCTCCAGGCTTGCATAAGCGAGACTTTATCTCGCTTATGCAAGCCTGGAGCGCGTTCAGATTTTTATCTCGATGCATTTCTTAAGCATCGCTACAAAACCATCGATGCTTAAGAAATGCATCGAGATAAAAATCTTCCTCAGCGCGAAAGCTCTTCGCGCTGAAATCAAGGTCAGGTGGCTTTGTCGCATAAATAAGGGTTATTTATTGTAAGGAGTAGTCTCTCCAGACAAGCTATTGATTAGCAGTTCTGGCAAAAGCCACGGCTCTTCTCAGGAGCGAGATGAGACATTTCATTCTCTTCACTCCTCTGAGTATTACCCACTGAAGCAGGGGTACCACAAAAACTTTTATTACGATGGCTTACGCCATCGTCATCACCTTGCACAGAAACAGGTGCAGGTGACCGTACGGGAGACGGAATGGGCGATGAGTGATCATCCTCATCGTTGAAACGAAATAAACTATTATCTCGTCTATCAGAATGAGCCCTCTCATTCGAAGGCTCATAGTCAGCCGCCTGACGTCTATCAGGCGACTGTTCTGTTCTCCCCGAGTCGACCTCCAAAAAGGGGTCGTATTCACGTGGTGAATCACCACGTGCACCCGCAACATCTAGTGTTGCGCGAGTAGAAGATACTACGGCAGACGTTCCGTCTGCCGCAAGAGATAACAGTGCGTCACCCGCGGCTGCACGAACCGCAGCCGAAGGCGCACGACTATGGACAAAAATGTCATCAAAATAAGTCTGTACATAACCTCGATGAGGGCGAAACAGTTGCGTCACTAGACGATTAAACGTTTTCGAGGCGTTGGAAAGCCCTTGTGAAATAACCAGCCACTCCCATAACAAGCCGCTTGGAATGCTAAACGCTGTAAGCGGAATATTGCTCGCTCGCATGAGCAATTAGTATTAACCATCGGCTAAGTCCAATGCACTGTACATTATACATCCCACCATATTGTTCTAAAGAGCATCCTCTCTAGGAATGGGGGCTTGTGCTGGTATAGTGACATCATTAAGCTCATATATTATAAGCATGTACAATGCGCTGTTTACCACTTGGCTTTTTGAAACAAAATGTCGGTGTCGAATGAGGAGATTTGCTCTCTTGTACCATTCCAGCCTCGTGCTTAGCACGGAAGAAATCGTCAATGACGTCACACTGCTCCCATGGTTAAGGCCATTGTCTTGAGACACAGTATTTGGTTCCCGAAACCAAGTCAATTTCATGACGAACACCTCTATCCGGAGGTAAAAGAGATGGTGGATTATTACATACCACATCTTGGATTTCCTTAATCAAGGAATAAAAGGGATCCGTAGGATCGTTAAGGATCGATGACCTATTTCGCGCACTGAGTGTAGCTTTCGTGTCATCTAGGACAGCTTCGTCTAGAAGTGACGATGAGTTTAATTCAATTGTTGGTAGAATGACCACCATTTCAGATAAGTCGCCAGCCTTCAAGGCTCAGCCGCACTCATCAATAGACATTTCGTCTAGCTCTGAAAGAGCATGTAACGAAGGGATTGCCGCAAGGCTAACTACCCCCTCAATGTTACCGGTTACATCATTTAAAAGCGTATGTACTTGCTCACTCGTATCACCTTGTGATGGTATAAACGCTTCGCGTCTCCCCTGTCTTGAAGTAGAGACAATACGCCTCTTAGAGGCCGGGACATTCACGTCCCCGGGTTTTCGAGCCTGTATTGGTTCTATACCAGACATGGTGTCTAATTTGACATACGACAAGGAGTTAGGTCACTCAATTTCCTTATTAAGCGATCGTTTACGTGTCGCTTCACGTGCATTAGAAGGTAATGACCCAAAATACCCTGGCGAACCGCCAATAGTGTCACTATTGACACTCAGTATGGTACCACCTCGGCCGACCATATTCGGTGGACTTAGACGTGCCACTCCACGTATGTCAGGAAAACTGCACCCTTGATAATTTTTTTTGGACTTAGACCAACAATCCTTTCAGCATTTAGTGAATCGTTATTACAACGAGTGTACCTTGACGGAGTACGTGCCGTTCCACTTATTTCTGCTGAGTCGGGCTCAGAATTAATGTTTTTAACATTAGAGTTTATGAACTAAGACATGTCAATGTCTAAAACACTGACAGACTCCTTCAATGATCCGCGCCAATAGCGCTTTTGCTGCCTAGCAAAGGTGGGTTCATGACTCTCCGAAACTTTGCTAGAATAATTGCGCGTGGCGCCTAAGGTCCTAGACCGCGTAGTGACCACTCCATCCAATGACAGCCAGAGTGTTGTCGTTTAAGAGGAACAGCATAAGACCATCCGTAGATGTTACATGTGCGGAAGCACGAAACATTAACGTCCGGCGTGCCCCCTACGAAATTCGCGTAAAGCTTGAAAGAGCTCCAACTCCGACCTATGCCAGAGATCTGGTACGGTGCGGGAAAATGTCGATACCCAGTAGGTGCGGGGCGCCCTACTGGGGAAGACCTAGGTACTGTTGAACCTCTAGGAGGTGAAAAAAAGAAGATTCTAGCCCCAATTCGCCCGTCGCTTAGTGGCACGGGTGAGAGTACCAGCCTGGCTTGCTAGTCGCTCAAAAGCGACTATAAAGAGCTTTGATAAGCCGTGGTCAATTTGAATTGGCTCAGGAGCGTCTTGCAATTATGCTCGACGCCTTTCCCTTGAAGTAGGTCAACAATACGTTGAGGCGCTTAAAGCGCATGAAGGTGATACAATCACTGTTATCTTAGCGACTGGGACTCGTGTCACTATTTTCAAAGTTCCATTGAGCTTAGGTATAAAGTTTATGGACTTTGGCAGTATGGGACGCTGTCTCGTCCTTGATTAGGATTCGAATATGATCTCATCATTGGTATGGCCTGGTTAGAACACGATAAGCCATGGATCAATTGGAGGCCACTTAATTTAATAATGATGTTGATTGGTCAGAACCATCATTTTTAATTCCATCGCATGAAGAACAAATTCATGCAGGGTGCTGATGGTGCGGCGCAGAGCAGGGTCGGTCGGATATGGAAAACCATTTGGACCATTTGCGAGCAGTGCTCGACTGTATGCGCACAAATAAATTGTATGCCAATGCATCTAAATGCATTTTTGGTGCAGAAGAAATTTCTTTCTTAGAATGCTTCATTGGAAAGCGAGGCCTTAGAGCGGATTTCGCTAAAGTACAAGCCATTGTGGATTGGGCGGATCCTAAAAAAAACAAAAGGATATGCGTAAGCGGTTGAATCTCGCCAATTATTCCCACAAATATAGCGAAAAGTACGCTGATATGGCTAGGTCATTCTCTAATCTCCTTAAAAAGGATACAGAAAATGGTGCTGGACTAGCACCAAAAATAATGTTTTTCGAGTAGTTAAGGATAGTCTTATCCATGCCCCGATTCTGGCACTGCCAAATCCAAATTGGCCTTTCAGTGTCGTCTGTGACGCATCAGTTTTTGCCATTGGCAATGCTCTGTTACAAACAGATGTTGATGGGCATGAATGTGTCATTACGTTTGAGTCTAGACAGCTTAAAGCTGCGGAAAAGAACTACCCAGTTCATGACAAAGAGTTATTCGCTATGAAGTATGCTCTCGTCAAATTCAGACTTCATCTGCTCAGCTCTAAGCCGTTTGTGATATACACAGATCACGCGTTATTACGCACGGCGACTAAGTCGCCCCTTCTCTCACAGAGAACGGCCCGATTACTATCCTTTTTCGCGGAGTACAACTTCGAGGTGAAGTATAAGCCCGGAAAGCAGAATGTTTTGGCCGATGCGTTATCACGCAGGCCGGATTATGAGCTTTCTCATTTAACGACTATCTTGTCGCCTTTTCCTGAATTAATCCGTTTGGCTTACGCCAAGGATGAACAGTATGTAGCTCTGCTACGAGCTTTAAAGAACTCCAATTTAGGTATTAAATTGCCGGTACGTTTGCGTGCAAGGTTACATCGATTTTTTTATGATAACGACCTGTTTGCTTTATTGCACGGACAGTGCGGACCCTCCTCATCTTGTTGTTCCTCATGATGAGGATTTGAAGTCCCAAATCCTCTATGAGGCACACGATACTGTCCTTGATGGTCATCTCCGTAGAGAAAAGACCTACGGCTCTGTAAGCCAGAGTTATTGGTGGCCCAAACTTTATAAAAGGGTCAGCACATATGTTCGCACTTGCGAAACTTGCCAACGGGTTAGACCCTCGGCGCATGCTGCTGCGTTACTAACGAGCCTTCCCGTCCCCATAGGTTGCTCGGAGTCCATTAGTATGGATTTTGTTTTCGGTCTACCGAAAGATTCAGCCGGTAACTCCGGCATAGTGGTCTTTGTTGACCAATTGAGCAAAATGGCTCACTTAGCGGCCGTGCCGGATTCCATCAATGGTGCAGGTACATTGATCGCGTGTTCCGACAACATGCTTTGCCAGTGGCAATTGTCTCTGATCGGGCCCCCCGTTTCACGGGTAAAATCTGGAAATCAATTTTCCGAGTGCTTGGCACCAGATCGGATATGTCCACTGCGGACCATCCGCAGCCCGATGGTCAAACTGAACGTGTCAATCGCGTCATTGAAGACGTTTACCGCAGCGTGTGTGCTCAGACACCGAAGCGCTGGAGCTCAATGCTCCCAGTGGCGGAGTTTGCATTTAATAACGCTGTACATGCCTTTACAAGGTATAATCCGCTCTCTGTCAACGGTCTCACCCACCCATGCGTTTTATTAACGAAACCACTGCGTAATTCAGGGCTTAAAGGGGGAGAATTAGCGGATAGGCTTGCTGATATCAGCCCTGTTACCGTTCGGAAACAAGCAAGCGAGGAGTTTCTCGCGACGCGATTTAGTGTCTTAAGACATGTAGGGATACGATGACTGATAGCCACGACAAACAAAAAGAACAATCAGATGCCAAAGGCAACATCTGTATTAATTCTTATATGATCGGAGACCGAGTTTTACTAAAACGCTAAAAATCTACCTACCAACTTGGTTTCCGCGGTCTTCAAGACCAGATTGTGCCCGCGCTCTATTATACCATTTACGGTCGTGGCCAAGAAGGGCCTAGCTTATACGCAAAACCTTCCTAGTAAGCTGCGTACACACTCTGTTTTACGTTGGCTTGCTTAAGCCATATCGGGACCCTTCCCACGTGAACTTGAAGGCGCTTGCGCCGAGACAGGCGGTCGTGCCGCAGATTGCTGCATCCTCACCAGAATATCCAACTGGCCCTCTAAAGGAGGCTGCTGACGCTCCAGCGTCGAAAGACGGTCCCGAACCGCCTTAAAAGAGCTCTCAACACGAGCAAGGACCTCACGAAGAAGTTGCACCTGGTGCCGTAGAGCATCAAATGCTTCCGTCGAAATTTCGGCCCCCTCCCGCGCTGCTTGATGCGCCGGAGAAACTTCAGTTTCACGTGAAGAAACTCTTAAAGCGACGTCGTCGTAAGGGCCAATACCAGTATCTGGTGAAGTGGCTTGGGTACCCCTCTTCTGAACGCTCTTGGGAGTTTGAGGTACCTCTTCGGCAAGATTTTCCGTACGCCGTTGACGTTTTTGAGCGCCAAGCTCAGGGTCAGCTCGTGTCAAACGACGCTTCCCACCTGTGCGGCTTTGAACCATGGCTGTACGGTCAACCCAAGCACTAAAATATCGGCTAGGCCTTTCTTCGTTTTGTGGCATAAATGCCGAACGTAACTGGCCTTTGATTATAAGCTTGGCGAAATCGAAGTGAAGCTTCCGTTCCAAACGAACATCACCTCTATCTGCAGACTCTCTGATATTCTAAATATCACGAAGTCGGCGGACCTGGTGGACCCAGTTCTCAAATGAGACTTCGTTTTCACTCCTTGTTTCGTTAGGTAAAAAAGAACGAAAAATTTCCTCATGAGGTCACCGAAGCCCCACAGGCTTGATCATGTAAATGCGTCAGATACTGGCTTCGCGTCATTACCTTTGGTGTAAGGTATTGCTTATGAAGAGCGTCGCGGGCAGCGATCTCCTCCGGCGTCCTCGCCGGGTCACCGGAGATCCTGATGGCCAAGTTATGACCCGCTATCTCTTTGAGACGCTCGTCCTCACTAAGCGGAGTGAATTTATCTTCACTACGAGCTTTAGCTTTCGCTAGCTCGGCAGCTCAACAACGAGCTCTTTCCTATATGAGAATTATCCGCTCTTGCTCTTCATCGAGCGGATTCGTAATGATATTGGACTCAGGTCCCGTGTCCTGCTCAATGCAGTTAAACAATCAGCCGCACCACGTTCTGGGAACGGATTCGGGGCTCGCCGACGTTCGTCCGGAGGAGAAGGCGTGAGCGAACGCCGCTCTTTTTCCTCCTCCTCTGATTGAGAGTGACTTTCAAAGACCATCATTCCCTCATCGTCGAGGAAGGTGCTAAGAGTCTGTGACTCACGCTTGATTGTCATGAGTCGAAGGAAAGAAAAACACAACCAAACGGTTAGCTGTTTAGGTTCCAACCTCAAAGAGGAAATGAAGCGAATGTTGTCAATCGTTGTCAACAGTCTGATGGGGGAGGGTATAATGGGGCACACATCGGTTGGAAAACCGTTGTTGTGGTACATTTACTTTATGGGTAAAATACCCTCTTATCTAATCTTAAAATAGTTTGTTACTTAAATCCAATTTATTTTGGGTAACAAATGTGGTCGCTGCCAGATATAAATCTGGCGACAAAAATCTATCTTAAATTTAGCTAGGGTAAGGTTTTAGATTTAAATAAGTAAATAAAGTGCAGTTCTTCTCTTGATCTTAAAGCGTTAAGTGCCTTTCTAAGGCTTGCGCATTGATCTGTAAGAGATAAAAGCCTTTTTAAGGTATATTCTCGTGGACACTGGTTGCCACGTGGTTCTACGAGCCCCTGAATCCCTTTGAACTAGGATTCTTTAAGCTTTAGTAACTTGTACGACTCCCTGAGTTATAAACCCATTAGTTCAATAGAATTAAGTGACTCAGAGAGGTAGCTCCGCTACAGTCTACGAAAAATTTGGTCATTAACTTCAAATAAAAGAAGGACAATTTCTCTTCCACTTTCGTCAGCGTTTCGATTGTTTCGTTTCACTGCGTTAGCAATAAAGCCCTGCAAAAACGGATAGCTGCTTCTGAAACTATAGGAGTTCACCAGGCTTTACCCTAATTTATAATCTTCTCGATTTTTTTCTCTGCTTTCGCTCGTAAAAGATCTTTCCTTGTAAAATTCAAATAGAAAAGGGTCATCGTTCCCAAAGAAATTAAACGGATCAAAGTATTTTTCTAACTCTTTCGCAAGTGACCATCACTCGTGCTTCATGTCGAACAAGTCCAAGGTGTTTCAACGTCTGCCGACGTGTGTAATCCCAACGAAGGTAACCCCAGTGTATCCCTTCCATATCTTAATCTTTGTATCGAACACTTCAACCCACACTCTTGCTCGTGTCTTGCAGTACCGCATTGACTACGAACTCGTCGATCTACTGAACTTCCGCTTTGAAGGCTTCGAGCGCGTCACGTTGCACGTAAAGCATGCGACATCCATCATCACGTGCCACGCCGTTGAGCTCTACGTATTCGACGTCTCCATCGTGGATCCAACCACTTCTCTCACGCAACAGGCGCAGCAAATCACGTATCAGACTAAAGATGACTTAATTTCCTTTCACTTTGCCACGCCATTCGCAGTAAACTCAATCTTGACTTTACAACTCCGCTTCCATGGCTTTCTAAACGACCAGCTCCGTGGATTCTATCGCACCGAGTATGAATACCAAGAAGAAAAGCGCGTACTCGCCGTCACGCAATTTCAAGCCTGCGACGCTCGTCGAGCATTCGTGTGTTGGGACGAACCAGCGTTAAAAGCAACGTTTGAGATCTCGATCATTACCGAGCCAAATCTCGTGGCGCTGTGCAATACTCACGTTGTCGAGACTCGAGTGCAACCGAAAAAGAACGCGCATATCCGTAGCAACACACGCTACGATCGACAAGAATTAATGGAGAAAGTATGGAAGTTTGCCGAGTCTCCTATCATGTCGACGTATCTTCTCGCGATCGTGATTGGAGAATTTGATATGATTTCAAATCTAACCCCAGAAGGCGTAATCGTGAACGTCTATACAGCGCCAGGACAGAGCGCACGTGGCCACTTTGCACTGGACGTGGCCGTTCAAGCTCTGTCGTTTTTTACAGCAAGCTTCCAAGTTCCGTATCCACTCAAGAAACTCGATATGGTAGCGATTCCCGACTTTTTAGGTGCAATGGAGAATTGGGGCCTTGTCACGTACACTGAGAGCTATTTGTTAGTTGACGAGAAGCTGAGTAGTTACGAGATCAAAGCAGATGCAGCTCGAGCGATTTGTCATGAGTTATCGCACCAGTGGTTTGGAAATTTAGTGACGATGGAGTGGTGGACAGGGCTCTGGTTAAATGAAGGATTTGCTCAATTTATGGAGTTTGATGCCGCGGATCATATCTTTCCCGAATGGAAATTGTGGGAAACGTTTGTTCAAGACACGATACTTGGCTCGGCTTTTGTGAAAGACGCAATGATGTCTTCGCATCCTATTGAAGTCGTCGTGAATCATCCCTCTGAAGTCGATGAAATCTTTGATGCTATTTCGTATAATAAAGGATCAAGTATCGTACGCATGCTTTCCGAGTATTTAGGTCGTGACGTGTTTTATCGCGGTGTCCACGACTACCTTGTGAAGTTTCGTTATCAAAACACGGAGACGGAAGATTTATGGGAAGCGTTGGAAAAGGTTTCAGGACAACAGTTGAAAACCATGGCTGATACATGGACGAAGCAAGTAGGTTTTCCACTAGTGACTGTGAATCAAGATGCTGACGGCAAGTGCGTTCTCGTCCAGGAGCGCTTTTTTGCCGATACGAGTCGAAATGCAGATGATCATACGTTGTGGGACATTCCACTCACATTTTGCACGTCCGAGGCGCCCAAAGTTATCAAGCGTCTTGGAATCTGGAATGCTCAATCTGAAGCAATCAAGAATTCTACTAAACTGACAACTCCGCTGGCGGCTGGTGACGCAATTAATAAGCAAATTCAAGTGCCTAAAGGACCGAAGGGATGGATCAAACTTAACCCGAACCAGGCCAGTTTTTATCTCGTAAATTATTCGCCAGCCCTGTGGAAACGTCTTGAAATGCCTATTAAAGAACGACTTCTTGAGGTTTCCGACCGTGTTGGTCTTTTAAATTCTGTATTTACATTTGCTCGCGCTGGCGTGCTGGATCTTTCAGTAGCTTTGGACTATACGAGCGCGTTTCTTGATGAATCGGCTTCCTTGTGCTGGAAAGAAATCTCACGCAACATGGGGTATTACACGACCCTCTTTCGAGACGAAGTGTTTTATCCAGAGTTCCAGCGATATATTCGCAAGTTGTTTGCGCACGTAATGAAGCGTTTGGGTTGGGACGTCGACTCTTTGAAGCAAGCTGATGCTGATGAGGGCGAATTTCGCAAGACGGTGATTTATCGCTTGGGTCTTGCTAATGATCAAGACATTCTCATTGAAGCGAGAAAGCGCTTTCACGCGTATCTTCGCGGTGATCTCTCAGCTCTTTCAAGTGACTTACGTGGCGCAGTGTTTCACATTGAGGTGACGTATGGAGAAGCTCGAAATGCCAAACTCCTACAAGACCTGTACAATAAGAGTGATTTCGCGGAAGAGCGAAGCGATTGTCTTGGTGCTATGGGCTTGGTTTCTGGAACTGCTGCCAAGATTCAAGTACTCGACTGGGCAGTGGAAAATGTGCGGTCTCAAGACATTCAGACTCCGTTTGGAAGCGTGGCAAGCGACCGACTTGGTGCTCAAGTAGCATGGCAGTACTTACAAGACAAGTGGGACGTGTTGTCTAGCAAGTACTCGGCAATGACTCTGGGCTCCATGTTATGTAGTGTCGTGTCTTGCTTCCAAAGTGAAGCTATGGCTGTTGAGGTCGAGGCTTTGATGGTCGACAAGGATACGTCAGGCTACAAACGCCGCCTCGACGTGGCATTGGAAGAAGTGCGTCTTAAAAGTGCCGCGCGCTGTCGCGGCCGTGAATCGCTGGCTCTGTGGCTAAAAGAACGCGCCATCTAAATAGTTCACGAGGCTATCAAGTTGGGAGTATCGTTTAAAGAGAGGAACATGGGGTACTTATCCTCGTCATTTTGCTTTAAAGGGTCATCGAATTAAGTTTCTCAATGCAATGTTTAAGTTTACTTACGTTCGACTCGTTTTTTTCTATTTCCATCCCAGACACAATGCGTCAAGACGTCCAAGACAAGTGTTGATGAGCAAGAATGCTTTCATGAATCGAGAAAGCATTTGCATTGAATCCATTGCAACTTGAATCAATGCGGTGTGTCCATACCCGCACGGACACCACCACGAGCAAGTAGATCCGCAATGTCGTCCTTATGCAGAAGCTGAGACGACCGCACGTCCTGGACAAGGCGTTGGACTTTTTTCTCCTGCTTGAGATACTGTAGCGCCATGTTGCCTAGATTCAAGTCGGGAAGAGCTTCCGTGAACTGCAGACCTTCACGGTAGACAATCTTGCTAGCCAAACTCGAGGCGACAATGGAACGGATGTACGCTAACGGCACCTTTTCCTGCACACGATCAAGCGCTAGCTCTCGAAGCTTTGGAGGCAAGTGTTCATCAATCAGTGTAAACAAAACCTGCTGATCAGCTTCACACACGTCCTCAAAGTGAGCCAACACTGCATCGTGTACGCGGGTAATTGCGCGACTAATTCGCTCACTCGCAGGCGGAAGAGCTGACGTTGGATCCATCTTGTACTCACGAAAGAGCAGCTGCGCCTCCACGCGAGCCAATGCGCGTAATTTATCAACTACTTGAATCACGAGCTCGTCTTTCACGGCAAGGAACTCGTCTGTTTCCAGCAACATACTCGCCACAATCTCATACGACGAGCACACGACGCCACACTTGTTTGCTGAACTATCCTTGACAATCACAACTCCTGCGTGGTCAAACAAGAGTTGACGAGCTTCCGGCGTAATAAAAAGATTCGCCCCCTCAACAATCAGACTCGACGATGGCTTGCCCGTCGCATCAAGGAAATCGCGCCAATTGTTTTCATTAATCGTATTCGGACGGCCGCCTGCAGGAATAAAGAGATCGCTTTGGACTCGATTGTGCATGGAATTACGAGCACGGATCCCTTCTTGTGTATTAATATCGTACTTGACACTCGATGCTTTCACGTTCGCGTCGTCAAAGCTCGACAATGGCAACGATTCATCAACGAGACGTAACAGCTCTTGAATGTCCAGACCCTGCGGATCTTCGAGCACTCCAGTGCCATCGCAAATGCCGACAATACGCAAGTTGGTACCATACTCGCGGTGTAAGATCTTGATGACATTACCAGCCACGTCTCCATCTGTGCCGCCTGTAATCTTGACTGTAAATGACTGCGTCTTGGGGTCAATATGTTGTGACCGGAGCGCCACGTCCGCAAACACCGCGACGCCTTCACTAGTGACTCCGTAGACTTTATGATTAAATCCCGCATCAGGCTTGGAGCTAATGAAAGCACGAGGAATTGGATACCCACGGTACGCGGCGCGCTTGGTCATCCAGACAATGTCATCTGGAATAATGTTTTCATCCGGACCCAAGTAAATGAGCTCGTCTTTGCCGTAATAATCCACAATCTTCGACTTGACCTCTTCGTCCATTGTATTTAAATCCAATAACGCATCCGAGAATGCCTTGACACTCTTCCGAAGAATGAAATCACGAGGAGCGACGTCCCCAATAGGTCCCACAATTGGATCACACAAGACCACAGCCTTTGACCCTCCTTCTGGAATGTCTTTATTCTTTAGTTGCTGCGCAAATGCAAGGTTATACGCCTCGTTATACTGACGAGCACTCTCGAGAGCGTACGCATCGGTGGAGCTGGGGTACACCATGCGTAACCCTCCTCGAGCAATGTCACGAAATCGCACGTGGAAACCTTTAAAACGACGACCATAGATGAAAAACACCCCAAAGGGTGTATCCTTCCCCACGGTGCCGTACCCCATTACTTCTGGGTCCATCCGCAAGGCCAAAGCATAACGATCCCGTACGAACTTATTTGTTCGTAACGTACCCCGCACGGCTTCCGCCATTCGATTAAGCAACAAAATGGCATCTTCATGCTCGACATTCCGTCGAATCTCCTTTTGTAGCTCCTCCACCATGGTATTCTGCTGGGCTTCGGTCATTGGACTCGGTCGTTGAGGATCAAATTTATCCAAGAAAAAGTCAGCAATTCGCGATGCCAGTGGCAAATTCTGCGCATGTTCTAACGTCTCCATAATACGCGTCAACGAGTACGCAAACGGATCTTTTTTCGCCAAGACACCGTGCAGCATATTCCCGTATGCAAAAATGAGCTCTGCACGGGACAATCCAAGCTCCGGATGCTGCAACGTCAAGTGCACAGGTCGATCGTCAATCCATTTAAGATACTTGAGATTTCCCGAGATTTTCGACCATTCAAATTGAAATTCTTGCGTGATTGCATCGGCACTTGGCTGGACGAGGATTCGAATCATGGCGACGTGTCCTTTTCGATTACTCGTGTCTTTGACCACGTCCAAGTGGGCTCGAACGACATTGAGATTGCACAAACCAAGGTACGTGGCAGCTTTTTGCATAAAACTCTTGGGAAGAACATTCGACGCGGCAATTGTGAGCATCGTTTGAGGAACACTTCCTCCTCCAAGCTTGTTTTCATCACTTCGAGTCTCCCATTGATGTTCAACATCCACAGCCACGCCTTCGGTGCCTGACACTTCCGCGTAAAGCTTCATTTGCCACGCAAGACGACGAGGATTGCTATATTGGACATACATGGTATTGCTCTGGTGTAAAAATCGGTCGACGGCATTGGCATCCAAGTAAGATCCGGGAGGTGGACAACTTGTATCGTTTGCATACTCGTTTGCTTGAATTGCGGCACAAAAGTCTTGAATTTTGTCTCGTGCGAGCTTTTCATCGGGGGTGGCATTTCGAAATGGAGCTTGCTGGCCAAAGCGAAAGATATCGAGACCAAGTGAATCGTCAATTGCCGTAAAGATCTTGACACGTGCTAACGTTGCGTTGTTGACAGTTTGCGGAAGTTGCTCGAGGACATTGGCTAATCGACCCGGAAAGTTCTTTCCCGAACGAAAGTGTGAGAACACACGATGGTTTGACGAGCGAAGCATGACTTCTGGTTGCTGTGCATTTACCAGCGCTGTAATCGCGTTTAAATGCTGAAGACGATCGGCTTCATGGATCGATCGAAAGTACGATGGGGGCATGTTGGCTAAGAACCATGGCACAGTCTTGCGGGCCGATTCCTTTTGAAACTTGTCGAGGGCGTGCAACATGTCCTGTTCCGAGATGCATGAATCGCCCGAATGGGCTGCAAACAAACGCGCTAAGAATAAACGATGACGATTGGATGAGATGGATGCGGGGGACGCGCGACGAAGCGCGTGCGATGGAGTGACGTGCAGCATGGGAGGAAAAGGAGGAGGAATGAGAAGATTTGAGGTGTGATCGACGACGTGAGTCAGAGGTCTGTTGTAGGTGATTTCTACCAATTAGATTAGATATACAGGGTCAGGTTCAGTTGAAGTTCAAGCCTTTTGGAGTGGTACACGCAAATTGGAAAGTATCAATAACGCACTATGTTATTCAGCAGTACGTTTTCACCCACTCTAAAGCGTTCAAATTGCGCGCCACATTCACGTTTTAGCTTTAATTGCCGTGGTTAATCCAGGTACCGTAAACACGTAACATTGTCACGCGTGACCCGGTTACACGCTGTATATATCTACAATCGCGTCGGTAATTTTTAATTCACATGGCATTGGAAGCTGCACAAACGCTGCATATGTCAACGATCGCGTCGGAAGGGGGCGTTTTTAGTTTATGCACACGGGGTAACAATCCAGCGTGTAACGGGGACGCTGGGTAGTACCGTCAGGACTTTAGCTAAATTCGAATGACGTCTCCTTAAAATGTGAGTAGTAAAAACATTAGGATAGATATATCACGGTACTAAGGACGTTAAAAGATTTCGCTAACATCCAGAAGTAGCCGTCTTTTTGGCCATACCACGCCCTTGCCCCATTTTCCAGGTTGTAAATGGAAAATGCGTGGGCTATGATTATGCTTGTGGTGACCACTTGAGACCTCGCTCCGCGAATCTGGCCTGCGCTTAGTGCAATTTTGATTTATTTGATCCAGAAAATCAGGCTATTCGCATTATTTTATCAACATGGGGATATGTACCTTTTCCGACTTTCGACGACTAGCGGGAAAAACGCTCACTCGATTCCGCTGTTGCTTTGCGAGAAGGCAATTGTGTTAGGCGTAGAAGCTTTTAAAGAGAACTTTAAAAGCTTCTACGCCTAACACAATTGCCTCCTTCTCCAATATAGCCCACTAGGCATGCGAAAGATGGAGGAATCTGCCGAAGAGGTATTTCACTTTTCGAGTCATCCATTCTTAATGATATCAAATTGGTACATTCCTTCGCCGCGGGTTTGACTACAAGTGCTGCCAGGTGTAACAGGGTCACGTCACACAATGCACAGATGAACTTACTCTACAAACCAATCGCGACCGACGCTTTGCGCTCTGTCAACTTGTATGCGCACACGTGTTTAGTGTATTAAGTTTGCAGTACGACGTTGGTATACAACTATACATATCTTCACTTCGTGGGAGTATATGACAAAGTGTGTCAAATTTTCCTGCTTGCCAACGTGGCTTATTGTTATCCCTGTTCTTGCTGAGTAAGCAAGGCAGGCGATCTTTGAGGGACTTTGTCATAGAGTTGAGAAACTAGGAGGCTGTCATTGGCGGCGTGTTTCGAAGAAGTGAAAGTCACTATTCACATGGATTTGTCCAAGGTTGACCTACTCGTAGGGAACTCTTCTGTCGACAACCACCGATTTTTCAATGAGACGATGCACATCGCGTTACTGGAGATGTAGACGGGCGCGTCGTAATGCGGCCACGCTCTACTTAAGCACACACCCTAGCACAGCGAGGAAGCGGTTTACACCTGCTTCTCTAGCGTGCAGTGAGGTAGTTGTGGTGGGCGCGCAAGCGACCTCACCCAACTCACTAAGAACTCTGGTGAAGTGACGTCACGGGAGTGGTAATCCGTCTCCTCGTGCGCACTTACCAAGTAGGTAGTAATTTTCAGACTGATTTATATTTAATAGAATTAAATATAAATACCTATTTTTACCAATTAAAATGATGTCTCTATAGATATCATTTAATATGTATTGCGAGCGTATCTTTATAGATACCTCGCGTAACTGATGACGCTAGCCGTCATCATGGATGACGCTGGGCGTCATCCCTCCTAATGTGAATGCACCCATGTGCATCACAT
>NW_027152196.1:1080269-1101567 GCF_004359215.1 Bremia lactucae | reverse complement strand
CCATGTTGTGAGTCATGAAAGATGTTTGGATGGGCAATAATGCAGCATCATCACTCCTCATGAGCTCGTTGTCCGCATCACTACTACGAGGTGACGGCAACGGTGTCGACTCATTGTAGTCGACAATGAGCGACGAATCAACATCCTCACTGTTATAGTGGGATAGATCCTTTAGTCCTGTTAACGCGACAGCCGCAGTGGCTGTTGGCGTTCCGACTAAGGCATTAGACGCGGCCGGCGAATTAACGCGGCGCGTGCGCTTAGTGCGAGGTTGAGTGGGCGTCTTCGCAGACGACCCATCAACGTGGCCCCTTTAAGGTGGCATCTTGGGCGCCGTGTATGGAACATGTGCGCTAGAGTGATCGAGTGAAGTAGCGGCGCGTAAAGCTGCTCACAGTTCCTCTCTCCTCTTTGACGAATTTAAAACTGTAAATTCGTTCTTAAAGAGGGGATTGGTGTTACGGGCTAAAGTTGCCCTTATGTCACACAGTCTCCGTTAAGTACATTTGGTACTTAAGGGGATGGTCAATTACTAAATAATAGTAATTAGACCCAACACTCGGGTGTGGTGCACATTTGTGACCAACCCTTGTGGATGTGATGCACATGGGTGCATTCACATAAGGAGGGATGACGGCTAGCGTCATCAGTTACGCGAGGTATCTACAAAGATACGCTCGCAATACATATTAAATGATATCTATATAGACATCATTTGAATTAGTAAAAACAGGTATTTATATTTAATTCTTTTAAATATAAATCAGTCTGAAAATTACTACCTACTTGGTAAGTGCGCACGAGGAGACGGATTACCACTCCCGTGACGTCACTTCACCAGAGTTCTTAGTGAGTTGGGTGAGGTCGCTTGCCCGCCCACCACAACTACCTCACTGCACGCAAGAGAAGCAGATTTAACCGCTTCCTCGCTGTGCTAGGGTGTGTGCTTAAGTAGAGCGTGGCCGCATTACGACGTGCCCGCCTACACATATGGTCAATCGTATCGCCTCGTAAGGTTTCGCTACAGTACCATTGATTTATCAAATTCCAAGAGTTCGATTCAGTAAAACCTGGAATGTCCCGCTTCATTAAGAATGATAATTGCGAAGCTGTTCCGTGAGTGGTAGTCATAAACCTCTCGTGAAAGAGCTTTAGTGAGTCATGTTTCCTCCTTTTCTCACGCATAATTTGCACAGTAATTTCGCGTCTCGAGGGTTGCGCCACCAATCGCTTCTAGACGCGCGAATGGGCAGTCACTATACAAATTAATATTTATACATTAAGTCAGACTTATAAGGTGATATCTGTAAGAAGAAAATACCAAATACACATTTACTTTCCCCTATTCTCAGTGCTCCTTACTAAAAGCTGTACGGGACTATTTCGCTCCTAAAGTCAGAAGAAGACTTCAAACTCAAAGAGTTACTTAGTTCTAAGGAACATAGAACTCTTACAAATAGGTAAATCTTACAAGCTCGTAGAGCTAAATGAATCCTAGTTTAAAGGGCTCAGTGGCTCGCAGAACCAAGTGACAACAAATGTCCGAGAGAATGCACCTTAGAAAAGCTTATTACTATCATTGATAGCAGTGCAAGCCTTAGAAAGGCACTAGTTACTAAGAGGAACTGATATTTGCTTCAATTGTAATACAAACCATACCCTGATTACATTATTAATATCAGGTGGTCTACAGATATTTTTTCACGCCCACTAAGTGTGGAAGAGCACCTCCAAGAGAATTTGGGTCGCAAGATATGAACCTGTGCTCGTGGACCCAAGGCGACTACACCGGAAGACCTCGCTGAGCGTGCTACTTAAAACGAGCGATACCTTAATTCCGTGATTATGATGCCATGTTAGTTATCAGCACGTTTGCGAAGTCAAGCACATGATGCCTCTGTGTCATCTATGAGGGGGA
Organism: Bremia lactucae; assembly: GCF_004359215.1. NCBI lineage: Eukaryota > Oomycota > Peronosporomycetes > Peronosporales > Peronosporaceae > Bremia > Bremia lactucae. Next base: position 1,099,649 of record NW_027152196.1, on the reverse strand, counting down.
TTTCACCTGTTTATATTCAAACGCGTTGTAGCCCGAAATCGAGGAATCGTTTGTTAATTGGGTACACCGCGCCCGCCCGTCTACTTACGTATAAATTTCTCTTAAAACTCTGTCATATAAGTGGTCGACGTTTGTTCATAACTAAAATCCATTTTGATTTTGCCAAGATTAAAGTCAAAGGCCAATAAGCGCGGCGTATCGACCGCAATACGATTTACGACCCAGCCAGCCCTCTGATGCTTCTGTTGCTCACGCAACCGTAGCTCCAAGCACTTTTTAGACTGATGACTTATTCTTCTCAACCTCTGCTGGTGGGAAGCGTTAATTGACGCAGGCTACCCTGAGCGTGGCGCTCAAAACGTCAACGGCGTACGGGCAATCTTGCGGAAGAGGAATCTCGCACTCACGAGTTTTACGACGGGGACACAAACTACTCCACCACATAGTGGTATTGTCCGTTACAAAACGTCGCTTCGGAAGTCTCTCGACGAGAAACTGGAGAGTCTCCTGCTTGTCGAGCAGCGCAGAGGAGGCCGGAATATCAGCGGCGTCTGTGTTGGCATTAAGGCACGAAGTGCAACTTCTCCGTGAGAATGACTCGAACGGAGCGTGTCCTTGTTGGGATTTTAAGATCGTCTGTTGATGTTCGAGCGTTATCAGCCTCGTTCTAGGTGCCAAGCACTCGAAAGATCGACTTTCAGAACGTTTTCGTGAAACGGGGGTCTCGATAGGAGACAATTGCCACTGGCAACCCGTGTCGTCGAAACACACGGTCAACAACAACCATGCCGTACCTTCACATTCAGTGTTATTAGGCACAGCCGCGTAATGAGTTCTTTTTGCTCAAGCGGTTGGCATAAATCACGATGCACGTGTGACCGGCCGAGTTTACCAGTTAGCCAAACACTAAATTCATACCGATCGACTCCGAACACCCCGTGGGTACGGGCAAACCGGCGAACGGTTAACCCATTGGCCAAATTCGCATGTGCAAACATAGGTGTTACCCGTTTATAAAATTTGGCCATCAATAATTTTGCTTATGGAGCCGTAGATATTTTCTCGACCAAGATGACCAATCATCTGCCTCATATAGTCAAGGTCCTCACCTTGAAAAACTACAATGCGCCCGCGGAATCAATCGAATAGAACAAACCCCCTTATCGACATGATATCTATGAAAGCTTGCACTAAATCAAATCGACAATTCAATGTCCGAAATTGAAACTTTTTGCACGAAGAGCGCAAAGCGAAGCCACACAGTGCTGTTCCGTGGCATATTTTGAATGGATTTGATCAATGATCGTCGCATTTCGACGTCACAGTTGTCTCTTGTCCCAGCTCATAGTCTGATTTATCTGATAACGCATCAGCCAAAGCAGTTTGCTTTCTCAGCTTATGCTCTGCTTCAAAGCTGTATTCGGCAAAGAAAAAAAATCATCGAGCCACTCTCTGTGTAAGATGAGGTGAATTAGTAGCGGAGCGTAATGACGCATGATCTGAATAGATCGCAAAAGGCTTACAGCTAAGCAGCTGTACTCTTTGACAAGAGCATGCTTCAATGCAAGTAGCTCTTTTAGTCATGAACAGGATAGTTCTTTCCTGCAGCTTTAAGCTGTCTAGACCCGAACGCAATTACGATTTCTAGTCCGTCTTCTTCTGTTTGTAACAAACACGGCCTATGGCGAAATATGATGCATCACATACGACACTGAAAGGTCGATTAGGATTTGGCAGAAGCCAAAATCAGGGTTATGATGAGACTGTCTATTACGATTTAACAAGTATTACCTTAAGTGTTTGTCCACCACTAATTCGTATCCTACTTGTGAAGTAAGATGGCCGAGCCATATCAGCGTAATTTTCGCTGTACTTGTGCAAGTAATTGGCTAGACCTAGCCGCTTACGCAAATAATATTATTTTTAGGAAACAACCAATCAACTATAGATTTTACCTTAGCCATCTGCTCTAAGGCCTCGCTTTCCAATGAAGCATCATAAGAAGCGAATTTCTTCTGCTTCGAATATGCATTAAGAAGCGTTGACAGACAACATATTCGGGCGCATCCACTCGAGAATGACTTGCAAATTAGCGATGTGGGTTTCCACATCCGACCGGCCCTGTTCTGCAAGAATATATACAAAAATGGAGCTAAAGTAAATCTGTGCATCACTTCAATGAAGATGGAACAGTTGCGTCGCTAGACGATTAATAGTGGCCGGATCATTGGAAATTCCTTGAGGCATTGGAAAGCCCTTGACGCATTACCAATTACCCCCATAGCATGCCGCTTAGGGTGCTAACCGCTCTGGCGGGATGTCACTAGCTCGCATGAGCATCTGATAATAGCCATCGACTAAGTCTGCCACACTGGTGCATTGTACATGTCACTACGTTATTCTGGAACGACCTTTCTAGAATGGGAGTATGTGCTGGTATGGTAGCAGCATTTAGCTTGTTATAAGCATGCACAATGCGTTATTTACCATTTGACACAAAATGTCAATGTCGAATTGGGAGATATTCTCGTGCTTAGCGCGGAAGACTTCGTCAGTAAATTAAAACTGTTTCTTTGGGTAAGGCCACTGCCGTGAAACACTAAATTTTGCTACGAAAATTAATTCAATTTTAGGACGTTACCTTATTTCGGAGGTAGCACAGACGGTGCATTCTGACACACTAAGTATTTATTATCCTTAATCAAGGAAAAGAAGGGATCCGAGGAATCTTTAAAGATCCCTAATCCACTCCTTGCAGGATGTGCCGCCTACGTATCTTAAAGAACAGCTTTGTCTGGAAGCGACAATGAGTTTAACTCAGTGTCTGGTCGAATGACCACCATTTCGGATTCATCATCCGCCTTTTTGGCTTGATTCAATTGATTGACAGACATTGCGGCTAGCTCCAAAAGAGCTTGTAGCGAGGGGATAGCCTCAAGGCTCAAATCACTCTGGTCATATTATTAACAAGTGTGTATCGCTGGGCGCTATTGTCACTGTGTAAAATGATTTGCACGTCGCGCCATATCGGTCCGACTTGTATTGTCTTGATGGCGAGACAATACACCCCATAGAGGCCGGAATTAATAGTCTTATGTTTATATGATATCCCACCACAGCTTGCTCTTGACAACATCCGATGAGGAGTTACTAAACTCAAACTCGTCACCCAGTGAACATTTACGTGTTACTTCACGTGCATCTGGGGAATTGAACACCCATGATGACTCGGCTCTAGGCCCACAATACTTTCAGCATTCTGTCAATCATTCGCAACGAGTATCACTCAACAAAGTACATGTTACTTCACCAACAAATAATGAGCCACGCCAACTGATCTGGATTATCAACATCGAAGCTGATTCGATCAGACACTCCAATGTCTAACACACTGACAGATTCTGTAGGTGATCACGCCATTAATGCTTTTCTTGCCTAGCGAGGATGGATACATGACTCTCCAAAGCATCGCTAGGAACAGTGCACGTGGCGCCTAAGGTCTTAGACCTCATATCAATACATGGTTCATGACGTTTAGGCTAAGCCATACCAAGGATTAGATCATATCTCAAACTCAAAAAAGGACACGACAGCGTTCCATACTTTAAAAATCCAGAAATATAATACCCAAGTTCAAAGAAGCTTTAGGTACGGTGACACGACTCCCAGTCGCTAAGCGCCAATCACATTCATGCACTTAAAGCGCCTCCGCATATCGCCGATTCTCCCCAAGGGAGCGACGTCGAGCATAATTGCAGGACGCTCCTGAGCTAATTTAAATTGACCATGGCTTATCAAAGCCCTTAACATTCGCCCTCACGACTAACAAGCCGAGCTTATATTCACGCTTCGTGCCATTAAGCCCACAGCCCTTCGAGGCTAGGCTCTGTTGGCTCTTTCCTTGCGGTTCCACAGAGCTGAGTTCTAACTCAGTAGGCTGCCCCGCCTCTGCTGGGAATCTGCGTTTTCCCGCACCGTACCAGATTTCTAGTATGGGGCGGATTTTTTTGCGAGCTTTGCGCGCGCTGCGTAAGGGACAAGTCGGGAATAAATATTTCGTGCTCCCCCACATATAAGTGCTGTCCCGCAGCTTGAAGTTCTTCTTCTCCCTACTCAACGAGCTTAGGTCCAATATAAATGGTTCCGGTCTATAAGACGACCGCGATGTGCGAAGAGCTTAATAATAAACAGGCATGCTGGCACGACCGGACTTAAAGGCGAATTTAGACTTTTTAAAAGTAACGGAATGGAATCGGTTTATTTTCATCCAGGCTTCGCAGTCATTAAGACCCCCTAAGAGTATGGGTACCATAATTGCTTCTTGCACTGGGCCTTGGTGCATAGCGGCGATTAGAGTACTCATCTCTCGGACATAGTCCCCTAGGGCTCATTTACCCTGACGAGTCGTTCTGAGTCCTGATTGCATACGAAAATCAAGATCAGGCGGTGCAAACATGACACTCATTTGCTGGTTCAGCAATTCCCACGTGGTAAAAGCGCCGTTGATAGCTCTATTATCGAGCTCAGAAATGGCGATGGCCACCTTTTGTCGTTCTGTTAGGAAAAAAAACATGACAGCGTCTATGGACATCTCCATCTGCTTGATCCAGAAAAGGTTTTTTTTCTTCATCCGTACCCTCAAATGCACAACAAGCGGGCGAGCCTTAGGCTCTGCATCAGGTACAGAAACGTACCTAGTTGGCATAGATTCCGCTAAGTGGTCCTGGACCTATCCGATAAGTTAGGATTGTGGTTCATAAAGGATTCATGCCTTGTATCCATGGAACATGTTGACCCAATGTGCTCTAGCATAAACAAAGTTTTGAGCTTCTCAAACGCTGCACATTTCGCTCTTAATACTCGGGAAAGTATCGATTCCAACAGAGGCTTTGTCTTGTAAAACTCAAGCGTTGATTTACTACTAGTGCTACCAGGTGTAGCGGAGCTACCTAGGAGCCACTGATTTTTATCGAACTAAAAGTACAGCAGTTAAGTAAGTCGTACAAATCTCATAGAGCTTAATAAATCCTAGTTGAAGGGCTTAGAGGCTCGTTGAACAAAATGACACCTAATGTTCGAGAGTATGTAACTTAAGGAAGCCTGATTACTAGCACCGATCGCAGCGCAAGCCTTAGGAAGGCACTAGACGTTTTTAAGATCAAAACGGGAAACAACATTTAATTAAGTTGTAAGATATAAACTTACCCTAATTACATTGCTAAAATAGGTTTCGGCCACCAGATAGATTTCGGGGTGGCAGCCACTCGTATTACTGGTGCGTGGTCTCGAATGCGTACTTTTCAGCTTTGCATCCAAATTCGCGAAGGAATTGACTCTGATGCACCATTTTGAACGACGATTAACGAGCGCTGCAATGTCAGAAAAAGGTACAAAACGGACTTTATTGTATACTTGCGGGGTACAGTAACGAATAACCTTTTCGCTTGCAAGGCTTCTGTACAACTGTGCCGACAATTAGAATAGTGTAGGAAAGGCACCTCCGAGTTCTTCACTTACACGACGTGCAGAGACATATTCTTACGTTGCTAAGAGTTTTAAGCAATTAACAAATAGTGTAATGAGGTATACTTCGGTTGGTAAACTGCTTATGTTGTACATTTTATATTCTGGGTCACATCCTTCTTTTTCTATTCAAAATAGGTATTATTACTAAGATCCTATTTGTTATAAGTATGACTGTAACGGGGCACCTTTTGCTAAAACTTATAGCAGTACTAGTCAGCCTACACTGATTCGAGTGGAGGTGAAGTGCCTCGACTGCTTCACATACACGACATGCAGAGGAAGGTTCTAAGTAGCTAAGAAGTCTTAGCTTTCAGGGCTAATTCTAAGGCTTTAAGATAGAAAAATCGGAACACTGTATTAATAAATTAAGTTTTTCTCACCAATTTCCAATCTACTAGCTGACATATCGAGATTTATCTGCGCCTCCTTGCGCGACGCCTAATCGTGTATTTTAACGATTAGCGGGGTTGTTTTAAAATAAAAACAACCAATTAATCGAACTAATGTCTTATTGCGTCGATATTACCAAATTTGGTAATATTTGAGCTATTTGATCAAAATTAATTGAAAAAATAATTCAGTACTGCTTTATTATATGTAACAGGACCGTACGTTATATCATCCCCCCTTGCAAAAAAAAGCTTAAGTGACTCATGTAAAGTGACATAGAGTACTTTTTAAGTCTCTATAAATTAGCACTTGTTGAATTTATTTTGATTATAACTTTTGATTGCGCATGGTATCGCAACCTGTGTGCGTCGCCTGTGAGGCAGCAAAGCTGGCAGCCGCACGGATCAGTGCAGGTGTCAGCGATGCAAATGTTTCAGTAGACGCAAATGCGTCTACTGCGGAGAATACGTCCCCTCCAACTCCCATTAGAGGTGACTGGAACATGTCATCTGTTGATGATATTGCAGGTGACGATGACAAGTCACCTGCAACAACAATTGTAGGTGACTGGACCAAGTCACCGGCATCGCCCGACTCAGTGCCTAGTGTCAAGGCCACCATTTTATCCGAGGCTGAGTCCATTAAACTCTTGAGTTTTAACGTGACAATCAGAGAGGTTATGACGAGATTTTTAAATTTGTCGGACGTCTCTGTAGGGGAGTCAACTGTGATGACTCCGTGGGTGATGATGATTCTGGTGACGTTAGTATGCATCGCCAGGACACAAAGAGAAGCGTGCTGGTGGTGGTGCTAGTTTGCATCATCGGAAAAGAATTGAATAGAGGGATCGCTCCTATTGCCAAGTTAACGTTAACGCTTACATGAGCCAACAGAAGAGGGACCGCAATACGTTGCGGTTCGCTCCTAAAAAGAGGCCTTAATTGCCCTCTAGGAGAATCCCCATTCATTGGTCATGTATGACCAACGATCACTATCATGTTCCTTCACAAGTCTGATAAAAATGAAACAAAATCCTTCATTGATGCTTTTTATTGGTACCGGTGGTACACTCTTAAACACGGGCGAAGGATGTCAAACCTTTGGTCCAAGCTTGGACAGTCTTTCTACAGAATATACAAAATATAGGCCATGCGATCTGGCTTGACAAACTTGATGCTTTTCGTGAACGGTTCACGAAACGGACCGTAGTCGGTGCACGCTATAAGTTGCGCCGTTTGTCTCGAGAGGCAGAGATTTCTTGCCTCTCGTCGGGGGGGGACTCATGTCCATGCTGTTTATGCTGCAGGTCACGCCCCTAAGGAAGCATATTCCCTCAAATATTTTCATTGCAGAACTCTCATCTCTTACGTGATGCGTCAAGGGATTGAGAATCTCGAATCTGTTTACGAGCGCGGGAAGCGCTCGTTCTTCGATGAACGTTCTGCCGAGGAGGATAGGTCTCGTCGTACTGTAAGACGCGACCCTGAACGTCCAACTTCATCATGCGAGGGTGAACACCCTCGCCAACGAGCGAGATAACTCATATAAACGCCCTTTGCCTCACGATGGTCCAAGTAGCTTTCGACAAGAAGCGCTTCTCACCACCTAAATCCATTTATGGATGTAGAGGGGGAGGAAAGATCGGGCTCGCCTCGTTTGACGAGCCCGAATCAACATCGCGATTTGGATCAAACTTTTATTATTTAAGGGTTTAGGGTTGAAGTTTATGAGTCAAGTAGAAACGCTGATGCCTAGTAGATCCAAGTCCATGGCCTTTTACAATTTCTTTTGGAATTTCTTTAACTTTTGAAAGCGCAATGTATTTAAATGAGAGTTTTTATCACGGGCGATCCCGACGCTTGAGTTAGCGGTGACGGTCGATAATGTATCTCGTGACCAGATGATAAATTGTGCGCAGGTTGCGGCTAATTAACTGGCGAACGAAAGGACAGATCAGTCCCTTAAAAACGAGCTGGAGACAGCTCGTCAGGAATTCTCTTCCTTCGAGGAAAGAGTGGATCGTCTTGTTCAAGAGAATCAGACCCTTTTCCGAGGCAATAAGTCTCAGGCTTGGAACCATCAGGCTTTGGCTGATGCCCTTGACGGTTTCGGTGTCATCAGGAATCGGAATAAGCCACGTGCTGATGGTACAAGCGGAGACGCCTAATATAAAACGTAGAATGCCTACTACGAGGCAGCTCGATCGTGTAAACATTTTCATGGCGGGGTAGTACACGAAACAGGCCGATATATCTGGGCAGTAATTTATAACTGCCTACATTCGTCACTACGTGTTTTTGGTAAGTTTACCGTCGACAATAGGACTAAATCATTAGCATTCAATGAAATAAATGAAAGTATGATTGCTCTTCCATTTTTTTTCAGAGTTCCGTTTCTTTCGGTTCACCGCATCAGCGAAAGAATCCTATACGACACGGACTACTGATTCTCTAGCCAGCAGGAAAACTCCTGCTGACTCGAATTTATTTTTGCTTTCAGTACGACCGGCTGCTACTGCACAGATATTAATCTTTTCATTATTGAGAGTATTATCATTATCATTATTAGTATTGTTATCGATGCTGAGTCTTTCAGCATCGTTATCTAGATCAGCAGTAGCATTATGTTATTACTGAATTTGTCCACTTAAATGATTCTAAACTCAATTTCGGTATCCTTCGCATTGACCTTAGGGCTAATGCGTGATGAGCAAGAGCTATAAGGTTGTTCGCTCGAGCGAGCCCCCCTTTAAGTAAGAGTTACTCTCAAACAGGATGGGTATACGTGGGTGGCGTAAGCCATTCACGAAATAAGGTGTATGCTTTGTGGAAGCATGCACTGAATTGTTGATGGCAAATTCTACCATCGGCAAGAACTCGCTCCAACTCTTTAGACATATCCGCAAAGTATCTCTTCGAGAATACGGTTTGCACGTCCCGTCTGACCATCTGTTCCAGGATGATCAAAAGTTGACATTTTCAACTGCGTTACTAGTAATTTGAACACAGATTGCCAAAACACCGCGTGAATCTGGGGCATCAAACTAAGCCCAGCTCAACGAATAATTCGTGAAGTCGAAATATCGTGTCGATACAGATACGAGCACAGCCTCCGGCTGTGGTCGATTCCGGGACTTAAGCAAGATATGCCATCTTGCTAAAACGATAAACAAACACAAGAATGCCAGTATTCTTGTGATCGGCTTCAGGAAAATCGAAGACGAGGTCCATTGATACGTACTGCCAATTTTCTGCCGGAACAGGCAGAAATTGTAACGGACACGGGATCAAGCGCTGCGTTCTCTCGTTGACATACTTCGTAGGTAGTATGTCAACGAGAGAACCCAGTGCTTTACTGGCGTGGCCAGTAGAAATCGTGGCTTATCGTGAGATAATTTTTCTTACTTTCACGATGTCCGCTTTTTGGTTCATCGTGGCACCCATACATGATGTCTAAACGCAAATCATTATTGATGGGGATGACGACACAGGGATGACGATACGAAGCGTGTCACCAGCAATGGCTGTATAGTACAGTACACCATTGCGTTTTGTTTTTTGTATCGATCTATTGAGGTCGATGCAATTTTGACAAATCCTATTAAAGATTGTTGGGATGAATATTTTAGGTGATCCATCAACCCTGTAAGAGCCTCATTTTTTTGCTCTTTTAACGTCATCGAGTAATGTTGACGACGAAACAATTATTGTTGCAACAGTGGCCATATGCACACTGTTGATTTGCGCAGCCGGCCTAAAATTGGGCCGGCGCGAAAGGGCATCAACGACGAGATTTAGTCGTCCTGTTTTAGACTTCACGGTGAAGTTATACACCGCGAAGAAAGACAACCATCTCGCCATTTGCGAGATGTAGACTGTTCACGGCCGTCGATTGCAAAATCGCTGGCCTCACAGACCACATGAAATGGTCTATCTTGGTCAGCAATCGCTAGAATTGGCGATTGCATCAAGCCTTGCTTTATATTCTCGAAGGAACGATGACAATCAGCGTTCCATGATTACTTTAAGTTTTCTTCAACAAAGTAGAAATATGTACTGTCATTTCGGCATAATTGCGTGAGTGCTTGTGCCGGTGCGCCTCTAAAGCGAGGAGCTTTCTAAGTCTCTTTATATCGACTGGCACAAGCCGGTCGGTGATCGCCTTGATCTTATCTGGATCTGGGCTTACACCGTGTTTATCCACAACGCACCCAGAGACGTTAAATGTCTTTGGAAACAACAAAGTAAGTGTAGGCGCTTATACACTTGATTAATTAGCGCTTCCGAAGTCAACTTGGAGAAAATTCAATTCCTAACGCAAGAATCGTTTCGATTATTGGGTAATATGCGTAGTGGCAATGATAATCAGATCTACCTACTTGTCATAGATGAAAAAGTTTGTGGCCGACATTTGGCCGGCAAAAGTATTTCCTGAGAATGGAAGGGTTCTCAGCAGCTCAACGATGGCCTCAATAAAAAAATTCGGATCTAACGCTTCACATCCCAGTCCTGGGAAACTATAAGACAAGTCCTTTATATAAAGATTTGATCGAATTCAAGGATGTTTCTTTTACAATCCGTACTCCAAGTTGCCAAATGATGAAGGCACTCTATACGAAATCGATCTGATGCCAGCTTAAAAAAAACTTTATCACGAAGCAATGGTCACTGACTCGTGAACAAGTATTAGCGATCGACAAATTCTTTGCCGATTGCTTAGCGGCGGGTCAAGTGAGGGAGCCAACATCCCCACATAACTCTGCGACCTCCTGTGTGCGTAAACGAACAGGAGAGTGGCGGATTGGGCATGCGTTCAATTGATTAAACGCTGCAACGCTACCGGCTCAAACGCCGATACCACGAAAAGACGAATTCATTAATGGTATGTCAAATAGTCCCATTTTTTCATCAATGATCTGATAGACGTATTTTATCAGATCCTTATGCGTGATGAAGATAATCCGTTCACAGCAGTAAGCACCCCAAGCGGTATGATGTGGGAGTGGCTAGTCATGCCACACGTACTTAGCACTGCCCCTGCTAAATTAAAACAGATGTGAAACTAATCTGTTGAGAGCGGTGCGAGATTTTGCACCGAGCTATTTTGATGACGTCTTCGTTCATAGCAGAGCCATGAAAGGTTAGTTGGACGTTGAAGTACATCGCATCCACGTCCGAAAGGTTCTTACACTTCTGCGTAAGCACAAGTTGTATGCAAATCACGGGAAATGGATATCCGCTGCAAGCAAAATACCAATTCTAGTTTCCACTCTCAAACTTGTTCTTAAAGGAACCTGGAAACCATTTATTAGAGGTTTCTAACGACTTATTTCCGCAAAATCTTAAGGACTTGAGCCCTCAACTTTCATTTGGGGAGTATTCTCCCCAACTGTCGTTAGCTGTGGTTGCGCTACCACAGCGAAATCCTCTCTCCAGTCAATCGAGAACTTTCGCACTATCTCTTATAGACAGCTGTTTCAAATGTTCTTGGATGTTGCCTTTAAATAAACATTCGTGATTCGTACATCTCAACCAATTCGAGTAATCAATCTTCGACGCTGCCTGTGCTTGGGCACAGCCGTCGGGACGGACCTAACTCCACAGTGGGATGGATTGTCACACTGAGGTCTCGCGTAGTCGTGCAAACGACCGAACCACATGTGAGGCAATCGAACTCACTTTTAGGATATCCAAGCGTTTGTAGACGCTCCAAGACGTTCATCAGATGACCACCTGATGGACGAGAGGTAGGCATCGTTACCGCTTGATGCTGCCAGTTTATGCATGGCTCATACTTACTGAGTCATGGTTATCCAAGAATGGAATCAATTTGTTATCCAAATCCAGTACGTGAGATCATCAACGTACTGTTAACCCTTCAACGTGTATCTGTACGCTTCTTTACTGTTACAGATGCGCCTGTTGCTAGGCGACTGTCATTCTCGTTAGATGGATATCGCGCTCAGAAACTGTGAGTCTACGATCATCGAGAGATTGACGTCGATCGACGCCCCACAATCGACAAAAGACTTTTGAGAAAATTTATTTGCAACTATATTTTTGAGGTGATGAGGTTTACCGCATCAACTGGGGCAGCTAAACACAACGAGTGTGTCTTAGGAGCAAATTTTGTCAAAAGACCTGCAAACTCTTTTGACGTTGCTGGATCAGTAGGGCTCTTCGCATCTACTGACTCCGACCTTTTTTTGACGATCCGCTTCGCCGTTACAATTTCGCAACAGCGTCAAATCCGCGTCCTCCGTGTTCCTAGTGGGGGGGGCGGTCGTTTTGCTAAGTGTTTCTAGGCTCACAGCTTGAGGCACTCCGTCTTTTGGCAACGATTGCATTTTTGCAATCGTTCGTAAATTGAAGAGCGAGATTTCTCGCTCTCTATATACGAGAGGATCATAGGTTCGGACCTCCGTTTTCTTGTCGTCTCGAAGAACGATAAGCTTCAAAGTGGACAAAAGCAAGTTTCAGACTGAATTTCCTGCTCCGCTACAGTGATCGCTTAGCATAGCGTCTCTAGGTCGAGCCGGAACATGTGAGTGTTGACAGGAACATCCGCACGACTTTTATTAAGCAAAGTTGCCTGTGTTTATTCATCTATTATGACTCACCATGCAACATACAAGGTATCGTGTATATTGGACATAAGCGAAAAAGACCACGCTTGCCCTGCTTCAAAACCTGGAGCTTAACTCAAAACCCGAATTCGGCACGGAGCAACTCATATGGTCGCTCGAGCCGGGTCTTAAAGACCTCATAAAACCTAACCATTAATAGGCCGTGGAGCTTGAGGCCTGAGCTCTTAGACCTGAAACGTCTGGCGAAGACGGACATGCCAATTTTCACTTTCGTCGCATCATCATACGAAGCGCTACCAGGTGTAAAAGGGCACCTTTTGCTAATACTGATAACAGTACTAGTCAACCTACACTGATTACAGTAAAGGGGAGGGATTGCCTCGACCACTTACGTACACGACGTGCAGAGAAAAAGTTTAAAGCAGCTAAGAAATCTTATATACTAAGATATTAAGTTCTTTCGTAACGATCTTCCATCTACTGATTTTTATATATTTATAATCAACTATTTAATGTGTTTTTTGCAACGCCTGATTGTGTCTTGTAACGATCGGCGGGGTTGATTAAAATTTAAATCTACAAATTAACAGAACTCATATCTGCATACGATTTATCGAATCTTTTTTGGTGGATTTTAGAAATTTTAATGTACTGACAGCTTATTGCGTCAATATTACTAAATTTGGTAGTTTTGGAACTATTCAGTCAAAATTAATTAAACATAAAAATTTTGTATTTATTTATTCATTTTCTCTCATAGGAATAATATTTAACATTCCTCTAATAAGAAAAATTGTTTATGTCACTGGACACCCCTTTATAATGATGACGCCAACAACCCCGTCCACGAATGGTTGCGGATCGTTATCGGCACCAAAGGTTTTCTTATAATCATCTGCTGGAACCAACGCTAATGTAAATTGTTATTTTACGCCCCCTCGGTGTAACGGGTGTCCCGTTACATAGGTAGTATTTCTTATAAGAGTAAATAAGCAAATAAAAAAAAATATCCTTATTAATTTTGGCTTAGATAGCTCAAAATAATATCAAAATGATATTATTGACGCAATAAGACATTAGCTCTATTGATTGGTTCATTTAAGTCTAACTCAACCCCGCCAATCGTTTCGAGACACGATTGTGCGGTGCACAAGGAGATGCCACACTTAGTTGGATATTAATAGAATAAGTTCAGTAATAGATAGATGATCGTTACGTAAAAAACTAATTGATAATACAGCTTTACTTTTTCCTAATTGTAATCTATTGAATTAACTTTTGGCAGCTAAAGACCCTTAGCTACCTAGAAACCTTCCTCTGTACTCGCTCATAAGTACGTGAAATTTAGAGGCACATAAACTTCACTGTAATCAGTGTAAGGTTAACTAGTACTGATCAGTGCTAGTGAAAGGAGCCTTGTTACACCTGGAAGAACTTTGTAGTCCTCACAACGACCCACGCAAGTTCCATTCAATGGGCATGTTGGATGAAGAAGGAGGGAGCTTCCAAGTCCCTCAGGAAGGTATCACGCAACGCGTGAGAGGTATCCGCAATTGAGTGACCTCGAACGGAGAGCGACCGAACGAATGAGTTCGGTCGTAGGCGGGCTAGCGGTTGGCGCAATGCTGTCCACTCTGAGCAGAGATGAACAGCATGAGGCCATAGCCGAGTCCATACAATTCGAAAACGACAAGGTCGAAGAAAAGTAAGCTTGCTTCATCAGCAAGGCTCTCAACATACAGAGGTGTTTTAAAAACAAGGTGCTTAACAGTTAAAATATTGAGACACTAGCGTGTATGTGCTGCTAATGGGTCGACACGGAAGTGTCGACCCATTAGAAAGCATAAAGATAGAAATATTTAAGCTTTAAGGTAGTCGAAGACGACTCCCTTTTCAGATGGTTCGTCGAACTAGACGATGTCATAGAAGCTCGTCGTATCAGTGATGATGCGAAAAAGTAAAATTTGGCATGTCTAACTAAACCGGACGTGCCAAATCTCGGGCCTTGGGGCTCAAGCTTCACGACTCATTTGTCTTTGGGTTGTATAAGGTCTTTAAGACCCAGGTCAGACAAGCATTTGAGCCGCCACGTGCCAAATCTAGGGCTCGAGCCGAGCTCCTGGATTTACAGCAGGGCAAGCATGACATTCACGCTTATGCCCAACATAAACGATAGCTTCGTACTTCATCCAATTGATGAGCAAACACAGGTAACTGTGTTTATCAAAGGTCTTGCAGACGGACCTGATAAGACCCACGTGTTCCAGCTAGAGTAAGAGTCGCTGTACCGAGTGATCTCTATAGCGGAACAGGAGAACTTTAGCCTGAAAAGGGCTTTCGTCCACTCTATAGCTTATCGTCCTCCAAGGCGACAAGAAAACGGAGCCGGCACATATGGATCTTTCGTATGTAGAGAGCGAGAAATCTCGCTCTTCAAGTTACAAACGATTACAGAATGGTTATCGTTGTAAGAAAATGGATCACTTCGCCTATGAGTGTAGTGCCCCACGGCCCAGTGCCTAAAAGCACTGAGCACAAAGACCGACCTCTCGCTAGAAAAAGCGGAGGGTGCGGATCCGACGCTGTTGTAAATGCGCAACGGCGAGGCGGATCTTAAAAAATATGGTCGGGGTCAGTAGGTGCGAAGCGCCCTACTGATCCAGCAACGCCAAAAGAATTTGCAGGACTTTTGACGAAAGATGCTCCTAAGACACAAACATAGTGCGTAACTGCCCCAGGGATGAGGTTTACCTCATAACCCTAGAAATAGAACTGTCAAACAACTTGCCACTTAAGTCCCTTGTTGATTGTGGGGCATTGAACAATTTTATTCGACGCCAATCGCTAGAAGATCGCAGACTCAAGTATAATGAGCATGATATCCCTCTTACGAGGATGATAGTGCACGTAGCAACAGGCGCATCTGTAACAGTAAGAGAACGTGTAGTTGGCACCCAATACACTTTAAAGGGTAAACAGTAAGAAGATGATTTCATCGTACCAGATTTAGATGACAGATTTGATGTCATCCTTGAATTACCTTAGCTCAGAACGTACGAGCCATGTATAAATCGGCAGCATCAAGCCGTGACGATGGCTGTCTCTTGTTCATCAGATGGCCAACCGTTGAACGTCTTGGAGCGTCCATAATCGTGTGTATGTCTTACGTGATGTGCGATGGCCTCACTTGTAGATCGGTCGTTAGCATGACTGCACAAGACCTTGGTGTGAGTACCCAACTTATTGTAGAGTTAGGTCCCGATGGCTGTGCACAAGCACAGGCAGTGTCGAAGGTCCACCATTGTGACGTGGACATAGTTACCGACGGTTGTGCACAAGCACAGGCAGCGCCGAAGTTCGACCGCTCAAATACGTTGAGTGGTACGAAACAAGGATCTTGTTTGGAAAGAAACATTCAATAAAATTTGAGACGCCCGTCTATAAGAGACAGTGCGAAAGATTTAAATCGACTCGAGAGTCGATCGTAGAGGGTCTCGCTGTGATAGCGCAACAACAGCTAGAGACATGTCCATTGCCTCGTGAACAAGTAATTGTAATCGACAAATTCTATGCCGAACGCTTAGCAGCGGGCCATGTAAGGAAATCAACTTCCCCGCATAGCTCTCCGACCTTCTGTGAGTGTAAAGCGATAGGAGGATGCTGATAGTGCATGCATTTAATAATTTTAACGCTGCAACGGTACCGGCTCAAACGCCGATACCACGAAAAGACGTAATCATTGATGGTAAGTCAAAGAGTACTATCTCTTCGCCAATGGATCTAATGGACGAATTCCATTCGATCCTTATGCGTGAACAGGAAAATGTCATTCACAGCAGTAATCACCCCAAGCAGAGTGCCATGGGAGTGGCTAGTCATACCACAGGGACTAACTAATGCCGGTAAAACTTTTAACCGATGTGTAAGCAATCTGTTAAGTTCGGTGCGAGATTTCGCACCGATCGAGTGCATGACAAGGAACATCTTACCATGAAATACGCACTGGCAAAGCTTAGGGTTTGTCTCTTAGGATATTGACAGTACATTGTATTTACGGACCATGCGTCATCACGCACGGCCGCAAACATTCCACACCTCTCGCAAATGGCGAGATGGTTGTCTTCCTTCGCGGTGTGTAACTTTGCCGTGGAGTATAAATCAGGACGACTTAGCGATGTCGTTGATGCCCTTTCGCGTCGGCCCAATTTTGAGCCGGCTGCGCAAATCAATAGTGTGCATAAGGCCACTGTTGCAACAATAATTGTTTCGTCGTCAACATTACTCGATGACGTTAGAAGAGCAAGTAAATAATGCTCTTAAAGGGTTGATGGATCACCTATAATATCCAACACCAACAATCCTTAAGAGAATTATCGAAATTGGATCGATCCTAAACAGATCGATATACGACACGTAATGATTTAGTGTTTTATACAGCGAAGCACCAATGAGTGGTCATTGTGGACATGAGAAGACTTATCTCGCGATAAGGCGCGACTTTTACTTGCCACGCCAGTATGTGTTCCGCAAGTACATACGTGCTTGCGAAGGTTGTCAATGGGTGAAGCCCAATACTTCGTCCCGTGCTCCGTTACAACATCTGCCTGTTTAGACAAAGTGTCAGCAGTCCGTACTGATGGACTTCGTCCTCGGGGAACCCGAAGACAATCACACGAATAATGGCATTCTTGTTTATTTTACCGTTTAGGCAGGATGGGTCATCTCGCCGCCGTCCCGGAGTCGATCACAGCCAAAAGCTGTGCTCGTGTATTTATTTACACGTATTTTTATTCCATGGGCCACCCGGTGAACTTGTCTCAGATTAAGACCCTAGATTCACTGTAGCGGAGCTACCTCGCTCCTAAAATTAGAGGAAGACTTCCAGTCTCAGAGAGTCACTTAGTTCTATTAAACTAACGGGTTTAACAACCCAGGGTGTCGTACAAGCTATCAAAGCTTAAGGAATCCTGGTACAAGGATTCAGGGGCTCGTAGAACCAAGTCGCACCTAGTGCCCACGAGGATATACCTTAGAAAGGCTTCTATCTCTTACAGATCAATGCGCCAGCCTTAGGAAGGCACTTAACGCTTTAAGATCAAAAGGGGAACTGAACTTTATTTAATTATTTAAGTCTAAAAACCTTATCCTAGCAAATTAAAAAAATATTTTGGCCGCCAGATTTATACCTGGCGGCGACCACATTATTACCCATAATAAATGGGATTTAAGTAATTCACTATTTTAAATTAGAATAAAGGGTAATTTACTCATAAAGTAAATGTACACAATAACGGCTCTCCATCCGATGTGTGCCCTATTACACGGCGGAACTTTGGCAAAAAGTGCTTAAATCACTTATAACCCACTTGAAAACGTCAACTTCTGATCATCCTGAAACAGACGGTGAGACGGAGCAAGCAATTAGTCTTCTCAAAGAGATACTTCGCGGGTACGTCTACTCTTTAAGAGTTGGAGCGAGTTCTTGCCGATGGTAGAATTTGCCATCAACAATTCAGTGCATGCTTCCACAAAGTAAACGCCGTTTTGTGGATGGCTTACGCCACCCACATATACCTATCCTGTTTGAGAGTAACTCTTTCTTTAAGGGGAGAATTGCTCGAGCAAATAACCTTATAGCTCTTGCTCATCACGCAATAGCCCTAAGGCAATGCGAAGGATATCAATGTTGAGCTAGTTAACATTTAAGTGGTCAAAACCAGTTATAACAATAATGCTATTACTGACTTAGACAACGATGCTGAAAGACTCAGCATCGATAACAATACTACTAATGGTAATGATACTACTCTCAATAATGGAGAGATTAATATCTCCGCAGTGGCAGCCGGTCGTACTGAAAGCAAAAATAAATCTGAGTCAGCAGGTGATTTCCTGCTGGCTAGAGAATTAGTGGTCCGTCTTGTAGAGGATTCTTTCGCTGATGCGGTGAGCCGAAAGAAACGGAACTTTTAAGAAAATGGAAGAGCAAATATACTTTCATTTATTTCATTGAATATTAATGATCTAGTCCTACTGTCTACGGTAAACCTACAGAAGCACGTAGTGACGAATGTAGGCTGAGGGCCTTATGCTACGAAAGGTAATTCAATGGATTAGAATTAGAGAAAAGTAAATCAGTATAAATAATTAGTCTCCTACGTAACGATCTTCTATCTACTACTGAGTTTATTATATAATAATGTCTGACTAAGTATGGCGCCTCCTTGTCGACCGCGCAATCGTGTCTTGAAAAATTGGCGGACTATTTCAGCCTAAAACAGAAAATTGTAGAACGATTGTTTGTTAGATGCAAACAAATCTGCTTTAAGTTGAACCATGACGAGTAACAGGTGTTCATCAATTTTACCGCTTTTGAATTGTCGGTAGTCTACACCAAAATCAGTGTGATGTAACTATTTCACAAAAGCGAAATTCGCAGCTGTGACATCCAATCGAGTGACCACCCATGTGAGATCGCCAACAGTAGGGGCTCAAATAGATCGTTACGGGGCCTTCCCTTCGGAGATGAGTCCGAGGCTCCTTCAGAAGTCAATTTGGTCGCACAAGACCAAAAAATAACGAGAGGATACGGTCAGATCTTTAATAATATTGTTGGTTTAAATCTTTTTTCAAGCAAGCCAATAATTGCCAACACCTACTCGAAAAGCTTAAGTAATCTTGGTGTGCACGCTGTAAGCTCACAACTTTTTTATCCGCAAGAAAGCAAGATGTGCATTAAGCTAATGAGTTAGTACGGCCTTGAAATCATATTTCTGCAAAGGCGATTTGAGTCATTCTTCCTGGAGTTGCCCGCACAGCCATTTCTCGCTCCGCGTTACAACACGGAAGGTAATTGCTACTCTTTCTGTTGGAGATCA